>NC_133662.1:201443797-201620599 GCF_037893015.1 Macrotis lagotis
GGTTTTAGCAAGGCAAATGGGGTTAAGTGGCTTGCCCAAGGCCACCCAGCTAGGTAATTATTAAGTGTCTGAGACCGGATTTGCACCCAGGTACTCCTGACTCCAGGGCCAGTGCTCTATCCACTGTGCCACCTAGCTGCCCCTGCTCCTATACTTTTTTATTGCCTTTTTTTGGTAAGGCAAGGGGGTTAAGTGACTTGCTCAAGATCATACAGCTAGGTGATTATTAAATGTCTGAGACTGGATTTGAACTCTGATCTTCCTGACTCCAGGGCTGGTGCACTATCCACTTCACCACCTAGCTGCTCCACTCCCCATACTTTTTAGCCCATGATGTTTTCAGCCATGTTATCAAACACCTTCACTGAGGATGAACTTGTTCCCAAGGTCAGCTACCACACTTATGGCAAATTCTTCAACTTGAAAAGGCTACAAGCCAAGACCAAAATGGAGGGAAGGTTCGTGCCTGATCTTCTCTTTGCAGATGATTGTACCTCAGTGTGGTCTCTGAAGCTGAGATGCAGCAAAGTATGAATCATTTCTCTGTGGTTTGTGCTAATTTTGGTCTAACAAGTAATAGCAAGAAAACACAGGTGCTCCATCAGCCAGCACCACACCATCCATATATGGAACCATCGATTACAGCAAATGGAGAAGTTCTGAGTATTGTGGACCTTTGCAGTGTCCTTTCCCAGGAGGTACACATTGACAATAGATTGACACTGGCATTGCCAGAGCTAGCTCAATATTTGAGAGAATCTGAAAGTAAGTGTGGGAGAGAAGAAGTATTAGACAAAACAGCTGATGTGCTGCCTTAATTTCTATAGCTCTTTGAAACCTGGACAGTCTACCAACATCATGTCAAGAAACTGATGAAGATCACCTGGCAGAAGATACCAGACATAAAGGTTCTTTCTTCAGTTAAACTATCTAACATTCCAACATTACTACAGAAAGCGCAACTAAGATGGGCAGGGCATGTTCTTAGAATGCCAGATGTATGCTTGCCAAAAAGACTATTTTATGGAGTATTCACATAGGGCAAGAGCTCACAAGGGGATCAGAAGAAGTGACACTGGGACACCCTGAAGGTCTCATTGAAGAACTTTAGAATTGATTGTACATCATGGGAGACACTGGCACAGGACGGCCCAGCATGGTGGTGTGCCCTCATCAGTGAGGGGGCTGTGCTCTATGAGGAAGGCAGAATGGAAGCAACTCAAAGGAAATGTGACATCCATGAGTTTAGAGTAAACACCCCAGGTGTTCACATGGATTATTTGTGCCCGACCTGTGAGAGAGCATTCCGAGCCTGTGTTTATTTGATCAGCCACAGTTGGACACACTATAATTTGTCTTAAACATAATGGTGTCCTTTTGTTTTTCTTCAATAAGAAGAACAAGAACTAACCAGCCATTTACTTATTTATGTTCATGTTGCTGAATGTAAGCCCTTTGAAGGCTGATGTGACCTCAAGTTTGTGTTTGTATCTCTAACACCTGGAATAATGTCTGGCACATCACCAGTGTTTTAAAAGAGGGCTTGTTTGATATAGGAAACCATTAAAGGTGAGAGAGTGTGGGGGAGTATTTAGTGGTGAGGATCTAAAGTCAGAAGACAGATTTGAATTCTGGTTCCCATACTTCCTTTTGATCATGGTCACATCTATTCACCTCTTGAGTCCTTAAGTTTCCTCATATATAGAATGTGGGGCTTAAACCAAATGATGTCTGTATTTTTCTATTCTCCTCCCTACCTCTTCACTGAATTAAAACTAATTATGATACTACAGGTATGAAAGACATCCTAATATTCATACTGAGTATCTCTAAAGAGGGAAGTTATATTGATGACACTGCATTACTATGGCATTCACTGCCCATGGTTCTGCCAGGTCAGTAGCATTGGATTAAATATTGCATATTGGGGATTAAAGTATAAGAATACTGGAAAGATAGGAGGGGGCAGGTTATGAAGGAATCAGAATGCCAAATAGAGCATTTTGCATTTGTTCCTATGGCAATAGGGAGTCACTGGAGTTTATTGAGTAGGAGGATACTTTAGGAAAATCACTTTAATGGCTAAATGGAGGGTGGATTGGAATGGAGTAACTTGAGGCTGGCAGACCCAACACCTTTCTCCTTTATTCCTTATCTCATAAGTCCATCACTTTATTTCAGGCCCTTATCAATCCTCTCCTGAATGATTACAATCATCTTCTACGAGTTTTCCTGCCTCAAGTCTCTCCAATTCCAATCTGTCCTTCATGCAGCTGTCAAAGTTATTTTCCAAAGCATTTTTTTTGTCACCTCAATATCATTAAACCCTAGTGGCTCCCAATTACTCCCAGGATCAAATATAAACTTGTCTATTTGGTATTTAGAGCTTCTTACAACCTACTTCTGATCTCCTTCTCTCCAGACCTCTAATAACTAATCCTATTGTATCAAAGGTCACTAGGTGTACCAGCATCCTGAAGGAATGATTCACATTTTAGGAGATCCTGGCATAACTGATAAAGCACAAAGGTCCTGGGTTTGGGAAGAGACATCCCTCCTGACATGATCTCCTGGACACACCTCCTAATAGATGTGTTTGATAATCAGGTCCCATCCCAAGTTAAAGACTACTCCCTTCCTTAGATGAACAAGCCAGATTTTCAGATTCCATCTTCTGGTAGTGGAATGTATAAAATCCCCTTTTCAAAACCGTATCTTTGGAAGTTTGGCTCTTTTGTCACACTGCTTCCCCCTCCCCCACACTAGTCTGTGTAATCATAGAGCTTAGAGAATACATGAATTTAAGAGTATATGTTCACCTAATTCTATTTTGCTCTTCCTTTAGGCCAAATCCTGGAGGTTAAGTTTGTGCTTTATTAGAATAAACTCTGAGGGTTAGTCCATATTTAATCTAATTATTTTTAAGGCAAAATTCAGTGAGATTACTCTCCTCACATGATTAAGTAGCTTAGCCCTTAATGTTTAAAGGGGCAGCTAGACGAACAGTGGAAAGAGCCCTCGTCCTGGAGGGAGGAGGGCCTGAGTTCAAATTTGAACTTGGCTACTTGACACTTATAAGCTGTGTGACCCTGGGTAAGTCACTTAGCCCCCATTGCCTCACAAAATCCCATTATTGAGTCCCTTTTATGGATCAACAATCAGCTTCTTTTGCCTAGAATAAGATAGAAGACTATTCACATCCTATCATGACTGACTCACAGGATTTGAGATTTGGAAGAAGTGGAAAGCGCCTCAGAGGTTATCTAATCCAAACCTCTCATTTCATGGATGAAGAAATTGAGGCTCTGAAGACGTCACACAGGTAATAAGCATCAGAAGCAAGCCCTTTGACTCCAAAGCCAATATTCTTTACAATTTGCCATGCTACTCTTAGGGGCCATCTAAGTGACACAGTAATAGAATTCTAGTCTGCAGTCAAGAAGACCCGGGTTCAAATGCTGTCTCAGACATTTAGTAGCCGGATTACCCTGGAAAAGTCATTTCACCTCCTTTGCTTCAGTTTCTTCTTTTATAAAATGAACAGAAACCACTTCAATATCTTTGCCAAGAAAACCAAGGAAGACTATAGTCCATAGGATCACCACGAGTTGAGTTGGACATAACTGAACAACAAAAGGGATTTGATAAATGCTTATTCTTTTTTTAAAGGTATTTTTTTGCAAGGCAAATGGGGTTAAGTGGCTTGGCCAAGGCCACACAGCTAGGTAATTATTAAGTGTCTGAGACTGGATTCGAACCCAGGTACTCCTGACTCCAGGGCCGGTGCTTTATCCACTGCGCCACCTAGCCACCCAGATAAATGCTTATTCTATTCCCCCCCCCCCCACTCCAGCCTCCAAACCTGTTAATACACAATGAATAAATAGTCACATTTCTATAGTGCTTCACAGTTTGCAAGTGCTTTCAGTCCTGTTGGGGATAAGTAATACAAATAGGATTTTTCCCCATTTTCCAAATCAGGCTTAAAGATATTAAATGATGAGCTTGCAATCCTGCAACAAATATCAGAGTCAGAATTCAAACCCTTAATCTCCTGAGGCCAACCAAGACCAGTTGTCTTTCTGAGTATTTATCATTAGAGATATTTCAGTATGTTCCCCTGAACAAAAGAAGAGGAATGAAGGAAAAAGAAGAAGAAGAAGAAGTAGTGGTAGTAGTAGTAGTAGTAGTAGTAGTAGTAGTAGTAGTAGTAGTAGTAGTAGTAGTAGTAGAAGAAGAAGAAGAAGAAGAAGAAGAAGAAGAAGAAGAAGAAGAAGAAGAAGAAGAAAATAAGTAGATTCCCCTCCACCTTCATTTAGTATTTAAGAAATGACCATCACTCCACTGAAGCGGACCTTATTACCCAGTTGGCAGTGTTGGGTCCCCACAAGGCACTGAGGATATGTAAGTATTAATGAAGAATAATCTGCTACCACTTTGATTTCCCAAACACCTCCTGGGGAAAACATTTGTTAGATACAGATTAATTTAGTGACCCACAGAGGCTGATATAACCCAAATAGCAGGCTCCAAAAATGATACAGAGGGAAAGAAACCTACAAATCTTTCTGTCTTTGAAAATTTAGGTCTGAAATTTAAAGATAACTTTAAAAAGGCAAAGAAAATTGAATAAATATCATAAACTCATTTTATCCTGCTATGAAAATTACTTTTACTACAACTTATTGAAACACAGGATTTAGAACTGGAAACTTTAGGGATCATTTTACAGATGATTAAATAGAGGGCCAGAGAGGTCTACTCTATGACTTGGCCAAGTTGGCAATCTTATAGTCCCTTCTCTATCTCTCATCTCTGTGTTTTGCATTGACTGCCCTTGTTTCTTTCAGGATTCTGTAAAGTCACTGCTTTCTTTTACATGAAAGATTTCTCTCATTGCAAGGGTCCTTCTCCCCTCTCCCCCAATCTATCTTGCATTTATTTATATGCATACACACACATTGGCTTTCCTCCCCTCTGCCCTATTCTCATGTCCCTTAGACTGAGTTTCCTGAGGTCAGGAGTTACTGATTTTTTCTTCCCCAGAGTTGGCATAATTGTTGCTTAATAAATATTTTTAATTGATTAATAACAGTGATTTTACCAAAATACACATAAGTAAAAACAGTCAGGATTGGAATTCAGGTTCTCTGACATCAAATCAGTATATTTTCTACATAATTTGTAAGAAATATTATTAGTTCATGCTTTTAAAAATGAACCTGTCCTTTTGTTCTTATGGTGATATACTGGTAGTAGAATAATTGAAATAGAGAAATTTAGTATCTCAGACTTGCAAGGGACCTCAAAGTTTATCTACTCTTAACTCCTTTCTTAAAGCAGAAGTCTTCCATATCTCGGAGAAAGTGGTCAACCAGCTTCAGTCTGAAGACTACTTATGTCAAGTCTGCCTCCTTGTGGCTTCTTTAGCTCCACCCTCTGAGACTAAATTCACTTCTTTCTATACTGATGACTCTTCAAATTAAAAACCAATCTCTAACTGCAGAGACTTAGAGGTATAGAGAAGGTCTTACAGGAGAGAGCAATGTATTGAATTTCTTATATTTCTTATATTCTTTATAATGAATTTCATAAACTCATTTTATGCTGCTGTGAAAATTATTTTGATTACAAATTTATGGAAACACAGGATTTAGAGTTGGAAGCAACTTTAGGGATGATCTAATTTCCCTCATTTTAGAGATGATGAAACTGAGTCCCAGAGAGGTCTGCTCTATGACACAGCCATTCTTATAGTCCCTTCTCTATCTCTCTTCTCTGTGTTTTGCATTGACTGTGCATTGAATATGAAGTTTTTTTATAAGGCAAAAACAAGAATACTTATCCTCCAGTTAGTCCTCATTTGAAGCTCTGATTTTAAAGAGCTCACTCCTTTGTACAATAAGGAACATTTATCACTATTTATCCTAATATTTTAATAATTTCACTAACATTTGTCTTTCTCCTACATGAGCTTCCATGATGCTATTCAATAATATATTCAACTTTGTATTTTATGTATTGTATTTACAAGGTTTATGGAAAGAATGTTAGAGGATATTGAAACCAACCTGTGTTTTTACAGATATGGAAATGGAGGCCCAGAGAGGAGAAGAGATTTGTCTAACATACATAACCCAGGTCCTTTGATTCAAAATCCACTCAATTCTATTCTAGTTGAGTATGTGTAAAAATTCAGCTTTTTCATCAAGTTTCTTCCAAGGTAAAGGCTGATTTACCTTCAATATACTGTTACTTTCCTTATTTTAAGAGAAATCATAGGATTTTAATGTTGAAGGAGTACTTGATATCATCCAGTAGCTCAACCTTCATTTTATAGATGAGAAACATGGTATAAATGATACTTCATTCCCAAAGCTTCATAAGAAATACACAGACAAGATTTGTCTTTGAAAGACCCAGTCCTGTCTGAATATGGAAAAAATGTCAAGTTCCATTCAAAACATATAGAATATAAACATAGTTTAAAAAAGTCAATTGCTGATAGAAACATGCAACACAATATACATATCACATAACACTGTGCAATGTTCTCATGCTCCTATCATGGAAATAGCATTGTCTGGTAGGTTGTTAAGGGCATTTAAAACTCAGCAGAGGAATTTCTCATAGTGGCAATTGGGAACCACTGAAGTTTATTGAATAGGGGGTAACATAGTCAGATCTGTGCTTAGGGAAAATCTTTTGTCAGTTATATGGAAGATTTACTAGGGTGAGCAGAGGCTTAAGGAGGGAAGGTTTGAAGGCTATTGCCATAACTAAGTGAGAGATGATGTGGGCATTTTAGGTAGAGAGAAGGCATCGTATGTAAGAGATGTTGCTCAGATGCTGTGTATTAAGCAGAAAAAATAGACTGCACGTTTCATTCTTCTACCAGTTACTTTGACCTATGTAGTTATAGACAGATGGGGAATCTTTGTTGGTCTTTGAGACCTCATTTATGTGCAAACAAGTTTAATTGCAGGTTCAGATAATCTCTGAATGGAATAAAGTTATTATCAAATTAGATAATCAAAGAATTGTAGATTTAGAGTAGAAAGAAAAGTTGGAGTTCACCTGGTCCTACCTCCTCTTTTTGAAGATGAGACAGCAGAAACTCAATGAGGGGAAATGACTGTGAGGTCATATAGTTGGGAAATAGTGGCTGGGGAGAGGGGAAGGGGAGATGAATTATTGTTTTAGTTTATTTGTTAAAATTATGTTTCTAGGAGTGGCTAGGTGGCATAGTGGATAGAGCACCTGCCCTGGAGTCAGGAGTACCTGAGTTCAAATCCGGCCTCAGACACTTAATCATTACCTAGTTGTGTGGCCTTGGGCAAGCCACTTAACCCATTTGCCTTGCAAAAACCTAAATAAAAATAAATAAAAAATAAAATTATGTTTCTAGAAATTTAGAATAAAGTTGTCCAAATGTTTTTAAAACTTTGACCCAGAGATCACATTACTAGACATATATCCCCAGGAAGTCAAAGAAAACAAATGATTCTATATGAGTCAAGATATTCATACGGGCACATTTTGTTTTGGCTAAGAACTGGAGACAAATTAGGTGCATCTTAAATTGTTATTCATTCATTTAAGTCATGTTCAATTTTTTGTGATTCCATTTGGAGTTTTGGGGCAAATGGTTTTCCATTTCCTTTTCCAACTCATTTTATAGATGAGGAAACTGAGGCAAATAGGATGACTATTAAATGACTGAGGCTGGATTTGAACTCTTTAAGATGAGTATTCCTGATTCCCAACCCAGACCTCTATCCACTTACTATGTTTATTAATTGGGGAATGACCAATCAAATTATGGCATGAATGCAAACAAAAAACCCTACACCGTTAAACGGAAATTGAATTCTATATAGTTATAATAACCAAACTTGGATCTAAAAAAGAGTTGAGAAAATGCATCTCTCATGTTACAACTGGAGCAGAGGACTCTGGGTGTAGAATAATGTATATACTTTCAGATTTGGTAGATGTATTGGGTTTTGCTGTTTAGTTAACATTTTCTTCCCTTCACCTCCACTCCTTCTTAATCTTTATTAATGAAAAATGACCTACTAGGGAGGAGAGGGACAAGGATATTTTTGGAAATGAATGAGATATTAAAAAATCATTTATTAAAATGAGAAATTTTTAGAAAAAAGAAAGTGATGTTCCCAGAAACTTTGTTCTCTTTATGTACCAATATCTTACTGCAGGGAAGTTTGTAGACCAGAGAAGAGAATTTTACTCCTGAGTTTTTAGCTTAGTAAACCACAATTGAGCTAATGACAGAGCTATGATGGTTACAGATTTGCTATCATCTAGCTGTCATCTCAGCAGAAATATTGAAAAATTAAAATCATGCCACTAGAGGAAAAGTAGGAGAATTTTGGAATTTTTGTGATTGGTTAGTTGGTTGGTTTGGTCTTGCTCTGTTGTTTATTTTAATTTTTTTTTTTTTAAAGTACTCTTCAGGGGTGGCTAGGTGGTGTAGCGGATAAAGCACCGGCCTTGGAGTCAGGAGTACCTGGGTTCAAATCTGGTCTCAGACACTTAATAATTACCTAGCTGTGTGGCCTTGGGCAAGCCACTTAACCCCATTTGCCTTGCAAAAATAAAAAAGTACTCTTCTTTTTATTTTCTTAACAGGTCAAAGGTAGGCAAAGGGTTGGCATTTTTTAATGACTTAGATTCTCATTTTCCCATCTTAATAGCTGTTATGGATCTTAGAATAAATAAATTGTTGATATGTCTGTGTACTTGAGTAGTGATCTCAAGATTAAGGGGGTAGATCAAGAAGAAACTTTTCTTAGACTTTCTTTAAAACTGAAAGTAATACCAGGGAATCCCTTGTGAGTGCTTTAAAAGTACTGTTGCACAACCTAACCCCTCTTTTCCATTCACATAACTCAGTACATCATGTTCCTTTTCCATTTGGCTGAATCAATGAGTAGGCAATTGGTCAGTTTTTTTTATTCACATGTCTTTGAAGGGTTTATTTTGTCTTCCATGCCAAAGCCAAGTGAAATACATATGCCCTGGAATCTCAAAAAACTTCAAAGGTTCAGCCAAGACCTAGGGGAAGTTGTGTTTTCTGCCTCACAGAGGGTCATCATCTGAACTTGAGGGCAGCCCAGCTGTGATAACTGTCATCAGAATTTCTTTGATTCATCGGATTGACCATGCACCCTATTAAAGAGAAGGGTCTTCCTTAAGGCAGTGTGATATTCTTCAGTCTTTTGATCTTTTGATTTGTGTAGATCTTGCCCATCACCCAGGATCGCCATCTTAGTACATAAAAGATTATTTCGTGTGGTGTCATTTAAACATATGATAGGTAATGCAATAGATGTTCTGGGCCTGAAGTCAAAAAAATCTCTGATGTTTGTTAGCTGTGTCACTCTACACAAATCATTTGAATCTCAGCCTCAGTTTCTTCATCTGTAAAATAAAGATAAAATAGTTGCAACCTATCTCTCAGGGTTATTATGAGGATTAAATGAGATAACCGATGTAAAACACTTGGCAAACTTTAAAATTCTGTATAATGTTAGTAAATATTATTACTACTTTTTTGTTAAAAATATTTTCCAAACCAATGAACATTATTACAGGTGCATGGTCGGATGTATTATAAACCTTCAGGGGCTGTCAGTATTCTTTTCCATTTCACGCAGAATACATTTTCATTAGAGCTTTACAGACTTCAGTTTGTACTTCACAAAATGCCTATGATATCAGTGCCCAGGAGACTCTTTTGGGATATGAGAGCTTCTGTCTTTTATATAGATGCATTTCTCACAACTTTCCTCTCATTCCTGCTAAAGTGACTGATAAATGTTATCAGTTCCAGGAGATTTAGTGACCCTTAGCTATGTGAGTTAACCAGAGGATAGCTGAATGTTTTTCTTTCTTCTGCCAGAGCCTGCCATTAATAATAATAGATACTGGAAGTACAATAACCCCTGGTGTGTGCAGTCATATATATTTTAAACCTTCAGCAGTCATTGTTGTTCTCTTCCATTCAATCCAGAATATATTTTTCTTATTTGATACATGTCTCACATCCATACCCCCCCCCCAGATGTATTCAATGCAGTTAAACAAATAAAAGAATGTCTGCTGTGTTCAAGACAATGTGCCAGATAGTGGGCATAGAAAAATGAAGAAAAAAATTAGTACTTGGTTGCAAGAATATTCTACAATAAGGGGCGGCTAGGTGGCGCAGTGGATAGAGCACTGGCCTTGGAGTACCTGAGTTCAAATCTGACCTCAGACGCTTAATGATTGCCCAGCTGTGTGGCCTTGGGCAAGTCACTTAACCCCATTTCCTTGAAAAAAATCTAAAAAAAAAAGAATATTTTACAATATTCTACTGGAAAGGCATACATAATCTACTGGAAAGGCATACATAAGGAATGAGAGATCTTTAACAGCTGGGAAATGAGAGGCATCAAAGGAATCTTGTCCAGGAGGCAGTTAGGATTTGTGCTGAGCCTTGAAGCAAGATAGGATCAGAACATCACAAGGATTTGGAATTAGAAAGTATCTCAAAAGACAACTAGTCTAACTTGTACCCAAAATGAAGTACTTTGCACTTTGCAAATAGTATTTCAAATATAACTACAAAACTGTGAGATAGATCTAATCATCATCCCCATTTTACTGTTGAGGAAACTGAAGCAGGTAAAGAAAGGTTATGTAGCTTGTCCTAAGGTCACACAATTGAAACACAATTTGAACTCAGATCTTTCTGACTTTTGGTGCAACACTCTATCTGCCAAGCCAACTAGAAGCCTGTATGTTGAAGAAAGGAATCCTTCATTTCTATATACCCAACAAAGGAGCAACTGGCCTTTGCCTGAAGACATTTAATGCCACCACTTCCTAAGGTAATCCATAACACTGTGATATCTAAAATGATGGATTACTGTGGTGGCAAAGAATTGAAGATCCTTACAGGTAGGGACTACATCCCCGTATCTAGAACCTAGCACCATAATTAACCCAGAGGTGATTCTTAATAAATGTTTATTGATTGATCGATTTTGAAAAGAAAGTCTACATGCCTTCCTGGCTTCTTTCCTTCCATCTGTCTGAATCTATATTTTAGGAGAGTGCTGGTAACCATCCATAAGAAAAGATGTGGAAATAACAGTGGTCATATTTGTTTTTTTTTTCTGATTTTGCCAGGCAATGGGGTTAAGTGACTTGCCCAAGGGCACACAGCTGGGGAGTCATTAAGTGTCTGAGGTTAAATTTGAACTCAGGTCCTCTTGACTCCAGGGCTAGTGCTCTATCCACTGCACTGCCGAGCTATCCTGCAGTGGTCATATTTGAGCTGTATAGCAAAAAATTCAGGAGAGAAGTGAAAGTCCATTCTAGGAAAGAGGTAAGGAAGGGGTGGGGGCGTGTAATAAAAGCCAAAACAGAAGAGGGCTTTTGTGTTTTGTGATATTAATTCATTCCTCACTGTGGGGTAGGGATTAAAGCTCATTTATATGCTTACTGAGTCATTTGCCCAAATGATTCTGGAGATGGCAGTCCCATTTCCTATTCTAAGGTAGCTCTTTTCCTGTTTTCCTAGGCACATCAGAGAATAGGAAATAATTGGGCAGCTTTGATATGCCCCTTTGGGTGAGTCACTTGGTTACTAAATCAAATGGTACATATGAACATCACAAAATCCTCATTCTATTTTCAGTGGGTCAGTTCAAAGCTTCTTTATATACATATATAAATATATAAATAATTACTGGTTATCAGGAAGTTACCCTTGGAACGTATCTTTATTTTAAAATTTTCTGTAATTGATAACATTTTTCCTTTTTAGATACTTCAAAAGGCTTTTTGTTTCATTTTCTTCCTTTGTTTCATTTTCCCAGAGAAATTTTACCCAAGGAAATGTAATTTTTTTTTAAAAGGGGAATTCCAGGGATCAATGATTAGTCAAACCTTTCTTCACCCTTGAATTATTCAGGATATTGAGGGATTTTGCCTGTTGGATAAAATGAAAACTTCCTAGTTTGGTATTTAAAATCCTTTACAATTTGTCTTCAGTCCATCTTGACAGCTTTCCAATGATCATTACTCCCTGTTTTGTACTCTATGGTCCATCCATGCTGGCCTAATTCCTGTTCCTCAAACTTAGCATCTCATTGGAAAAACCTCATACCTCTTCATAGACTGTCCCAAAAGCTAGAAATGCACCATCTCCATTTCTTAGACTTCATATAGTTTCTTTCAGTTTCATTTAAAGTCCTGCTTCCTTTGTTTACCACTTCACAATTCCTATACGAAATTATTTTATGTTATATTTATTTCATGTTTACTTACATAGCTCATGTATTCTGTCCACTTCTGTCCCATTTCTTCCCTCCAAGCTCTGGACTGACAGACTGGGATGATTTTGAGAGTATTTTAACAGGTCAATTTCTTTTTTTTTTTTAATAAAAGAAAGATTTTATTTATTTTGAATTTTACAATTTTCCCCCTAATCTTGCTTCCCTCCCCCACTCCACACAGAAGGCAGTCTTAACTGTCATTTTCTGCTTGGTTTTTATACTTACTCAAAGTTTACTCTGGGATGTCTCCAAACATGGTCATGCTTAGGTTTTCAAAAAATGTGAATAACAGGATTTCCACTTCTTATATATAAGCTCTCAAAAGCTTATGCTTTACAATCCATAGTCATATGAAAAATTGCTCTAAATCATTACTTATTAGAGAAATGCAAATTAAAGCTTCTCTGAGGTACCACCTCCCACCTCTCAGACTGGCCAATATGATCAGAAAGGATAATGATCATTGTTGGAAGGGTTGTGGGAAATCTGGGACACTATTACATTGCTGGTGGAACTGTGAACTCATCCAACATTTCTGGAGAGAAATTTGGAACTATGCCCAAAGGGCAACAAAAATGTGCATACCCTTTGATCCAGCAATACCACTACTGGGTCTATACTCTGAAGAGATGATGAAAAAGGGTAAAAACATCACTTGTACAAACATATTCATAGCAGCCCTGTTTGTGGTGGCAAAGAATTGGAAATTGAGTAAATGTCCTTCAATTGGGGAATGGCTTAGCAAACTGTGGTATATATGTATGTCATGGAACACTATTGTTCTATTAGAAACCAGGAGGGATGGGAATTCAGGGAAGCCTGGAGGGATTTGCATGAATTGATGCTGAGTGAGATGAGCAGAACCAGAAAAAACATTGTACACCCTAACAGCAACATGGGGGTGATGATCAACCTTGATGGACTTGCTCATTCCATCCATGCAACAATCAGGGACAATTTGGGGCTGTCTGCAATGGAGAATACCATCTGTATCCAGAGAAAACAATGGAGTTTGAACAAAGAGCAAGGACTATTAACTTTAATTTAGGGGAAAAAAACTGATATCTTATTGTCTGATCTTGCTATCTCTTATACTTTATGTTTCTTCCTTAAGGATATGATTTCTCTCTCATCACATTCAATTTAGATCAATGTATAGCATAGAAACAATATAAAGACTGGCAAATTGCCTTCTGTTGGGGGTGGGGGGAGGGAGTAAGATTAGTGGAAAAATTGTAAAACTCAAAATAAATAAAATCTTTTTTTTAAAAAAAGCTTAAGTTTTACTTAAAAGTTAAAAAGTGCATATTGGTTAGAGGACAGCCATTATTTCATACTTCAGAAAAATACAAAACTTGAAAGGACTCATGGGAGCCTATATACAGATTAAAAAAAAACCAATATATATGAAACATTCCAGATATTTTCACTGAGAAGGGAACTTCCCAGGTTACAGTAGGGTAACATCTTGGTATTCTGGAGAAACTCTTCTCTCCAATGAAGTCCAAAACAATCTTCCCAAAATTTGTTGGAAACACCCTGTTGTTTGTACTCTCCTCTAGAAGACAAATAGATTTTTAGGCTGTTCAATAGACAACCCCCCCCAGCCCCCCCCCCCCCATTGGATCTACACTGTTACCACCACTCATGATAAAATCAGTAAGATCTTCTCAATTTTGAAGCTTTAGTTCTTTTTTTAAATTTATTTTTATTAAAGATATTATTTGAGTTTTACAATTTTCCCCCCAATCTTGCTTCCCTCCCCCCATATGGAAAGCACTCTGTCAGTCTTTACTTTGTTTCCATGTTGTACCTTGATCCAAATTGAGTGTGATGAGAGAGAAATCCTATCCTTAAAGAGAAGAGAAGTCTAAGAGGTAACAAGATCAGACAGTAAAATATCTGTTTTTTTCTAAATTAAAAGGAATAGTCCTTGAACTTTGTGCAAACTCCACAGCTCTTTCACTGGATACAGATGGCACTTTCCTTTGCAGACAGCCCAAAATTGTTCTCGATTGTTGCACTGATGGAATGAGCAAGTCCTTCAAGGTTGAACATCACTCCCATGTTGCTGTTAGGGTGTACAGTGTTTTTCTGGTTCTGCTCATCTCACTCGAAGCTTTAGTTCTGTAAGACATTTTGGGATTGGGATGGATATTTTCTTTTCCAACAGATATACTGCTTAGGGAAATGCCTTCTCTCTCAAGAAGATCAGATCTGTTCACTCATCCTTCCCTCTGTTCTGCCCCCTCCCCCCACTAGCCAAAAAATCCCCCCAATTTTTGTATCTGGAATTTCTCCTCAATTTCTTCTCAAGCACCAATGTTACTAAAGAAATCTCCCTTCTCTGGATAGAAGGCTAGATTCTGCCACATTATGCCTAGGAAATAAATACCTCTTCTCTATATAGGAGTTAGAATTTTAAGAATATTGTCCTAGAACTTCCATATCAGGCCATTCAGAAGCCTTTTGCAGAGTATTTACAAGTCTTTTGCAGAAATTCTTTTTTGTTTTTTCTTTAAACTAAATTTTATTTATTTCATTGTCAGGCATTTGCTTTTTCTGTCTTCAACTTCCTCCTCATCCCACCACAAAAAGGGGGAAAAAACCCCTTGTGACAAATAAGTACACTTAAGCAAAACAAATTCTCATATTGGTCATGAACAAAATTGAGAGTCTCATTTTACATATTAATTCTCTCCATCAGAAGATTCGTAGCATTATTCACCATCAGTCCTCTGGAGGTATGGTAGATCAGAGGTCTGAAGTCTTTCAAATTTAGTCTTAAAACATTGTGATTTTTAAAAAAAATTATATAAATATTTTAGTTGTTTTTCAATTATGCACAATGGTAGTTTCTACCAATCATTAGTTATGCAAGGTTTTGAATTTTACAATTTTTTTCTCCCTCCCTCCCTTCTCTCCCCCTCCCCCAATAGAAGGCACTCTGATATAGTCTTTATATTTGCTTCCATGATACACCTGAATTCAAATTGAATGTGTTGAGAGTAGAAAAAGATTCAAAAGGAAGGAAGAAAACATTAGAGATAGCAAAATTGCATAATACCTATGACAACTTTTAAAAATTGAAGATTATTTTTGGTCTTCATTTAAACTCCACGATTCCTTTTCTGGATACAGCTGGTATTCACCATCAGATTCCCTAAAATTGTTCCTGATTATTGCACTGAAGGAATGAGCATGTCCATCAAGGTTGATCATCACTCCATGTTGCTGCTAAGGTGTATAATATTCTTCTGGTTCTGCTCATCTCACTCAGCATCAATTCATGCAAGTCTTTTTAGGATTTTCTGAAATCCTCATGATTTCTTGTAGAACAACAGTGTCTCATCACATACATATTCCACAACTTGTTCAGCCATTCCCCAATTGATGGACATCCTCTCAGTTTCCAGTTTTTTCCTACCACAAACCGAACTTCTATGAATATTTTTATACATGTGAGGTTTTTACCCTTTCCCCATGTTTTCTTCAGGATATAGACCCAGTAGTAGTATTAGTAGTATTGCTAGATCAAAAGGTATACACATTTTTATTATCCTTTGGGCATAATTTCAAATTGCTCTCCAGAAAGGCTGAATCAGTTCATAGCTCCACCAACAATGCTTTAGTATTCCAGATTTCCCAGATTTCCCACATCCCTTCCAACATTAATCATTATCCTTTCTGGTCATATTGGCCAATCCGAAAGGTGTGACATGGTACCTCAGAGATGCTTTAATTTGCATTTCTCTAATGAATAATGATTTAGAGCAATTCTTCCAGTGTGTAGAACTTTCCTTTCCCCTCTATTTTCAAGAAGATTCCTCTTGTTTAGAATCTTTATTACTGTTAATTAAGTAATTAAATTACTTAATAGTAATTGTTGTTTTGTTCAGAATCCTCAATTTGGCAGGAATCCCAGAGCTTAACCTCCCTCAGTCCTTACCTGAGCAGTGCTACTGCTTCTACAAAACTGATCTGTGACTGCCTAGATTTTTTTCTAAATCCTTCCAACAATGAGGAACTCATTTATTTTTATTTTATTGACCTCTTTTTATTTTATATTACTTCCTTTTCAAAAGAAATGTCACTCTTTTCTAGTCAAAGAGTTAGCATTTGTAAAGAGTAAAGGAGAGCAAGGAGAAAAAGTAGGTCAATAAAACTGACCAGCCAGCACATCAAACCAGAGGTAGTTAGGTGACCCAATGGATAGTGTGTTGGATCCAGAGTCCAAGAGGTCTGAATTCAAATCCTGTATTATTTTTCTTATCAACTTTGAAAAGTATTAAAGTAGTTTCTCACTTATATCCCTCCTCCCCTTTACAAAGAAGGGAGGAGGGTAAATTTTCTTTTCTTTACTATGGAAATCAAACTTGATCATTATAATTAAACTGTAGAACTCATTTAGCAAAGTAGCTTTCATACTTAGTAGTAATAGTTGGAAATTTTTTCTTTATATTGAGTCAAAAATCTACCTCCAACTTATTTTAGTCTTGACTCTACCACATGGAGTTAAATAGATTAGTTCTAATCCTGCAGTCATATTACTTGCTTTCAAACAGTTGAAGATAATTATATCTCCCCTCTATCCATCCTTTCCTCCACCCCAGTCTTCTCATCCAGAATTAATATCCCTAGGGTCTTGGACCATTCTTCATATGACTCATCCTCAGCTCCTCTCCCCGTGCATTCCTCTGGATATGCTCTAACTTATCAACCAATAAATGAGCACTTATAAATTATCTATTATGTGCTAAGTGCTAGGGCTAGAAAGACAAAAAATGATATAATCTTATTGTCAAGGAGTTCCAGATTACAGGTACAGATATAATTATAGAATAAATACAAGAAAAAGACAAGATGGTTAAATACAAAGTAGTTGGGAAGGGAGGGCATAAGAAATTGGAAAGTTCTAGAAAGACTTGAGGTGAGATTTTAAGGATGTGAAGGATTCTATGAGGGAGAGATGAGAAGGAAGTGCATTCCAGGAGTGGGAAAACAGTCAGTTCAAAGACTTGGAGATCGATTCTGGATTAATTAAAATTAATCCAAAGACTCTGAACCTAACACACTATCCATTGTGCCACTGATGTGCTTGGAGAGTAGCATACATGGATATTGAAAAACAATATTCTTGCTAACATTTGACAAAATAAATGACCATACCATGTCTTGAGCAAGTTTAGCAAGGAAGCCTAATTTGATGAAATAGGAATTTGGTAAGGTATTAGAAAATGTCAAGTCTATATCTTTCATTATTCTTTCCACATAAAGCTAGAATAATCCTTAGGACAGCAAAACATTGCCATTAATTTAGAGTTAGAAAATATCTAGGAGGTCATCTAATACAACTACTTTATTTTAAGGATGAGAACACTGAGATCCTCAAAAATTAAATGACTTACCCAAAGACACATAGTTAGTGACAGAAGCAGGAGTTGAGCCTAGGTCTTTTGATTCCAAATCTATTTCATATTACTTCTAGCCAAACTGTTATTCAATGTCTGATAGGTTAAAAAAAATCAATTTTTAATGGTATTTGTTATTTTTAGGTATTTATTTCATTAAATATGTTTCTCTCCCACCCATTGAGAAGGCAAGCAATATGATATTGATTATACATGCGATATCATGGAAAACATATTTCCATATTGGTTATATTACAAAAGAAAACACAACAACAATAAACTAAGTAAAAAAGTATGTTTCAATCTGCATTCAGAGTTTATTAATTCTCTCCCTGAAGGTAGATAACATTTTTCATCATGAGTGCTTTGAAACTGATTTGAATCACTGTCTTGATCAAACAACTAAGTCTCACATAGTTGATAATTTTTATAATATTAATCATTTCACTTTTCATCAATTCATTTAAGTTTTCTTGGGGTTTTCTGAAACACATTTCAGAATAAGTATTTTGAGTAATTCTGAAATATTATGAAAACAATTCATCATTTCTTATAGCACAGTAATGTTCCGCAACACTCATATATCAAAACTTGTTCAGGTAGTCCCCAATTTATGGGCATCCCCTCAATTTCCAGTTCTTTGCCACAACAAAAAACTACTATAAATAAAAAAAATCCCTTTGGGATATAGACCTAGTAGTGGTATTGTTGGGTCATGAACAATTTTATAGCCTTTTGGATGTATTCCCAATTGTTGTAGTGGATGAGAACAGGGTTCTTGGAATAGAGATTGAGAGGCTTTGAATAGTGAATGAATTCACTGGGATTTAAAACAGCTCAGGATTTTTTATAGAAGGTTACAAAATATACAGTTTAAAAACTTAGAAAAACAGCAAGCACTTTGAGGACAGATTAGATGAGAGAGAGAGAGAGAGAGAGAGAGAGAGAGAGAGAGAGAGAGAGGTAGCCATGAAGCTTGGCTTAGTCTAACCACATGAAATGGGGACCCATGGTGTTCCCAGAGAGCCTAAATCTGGAGCATGTGGCCTAAGAAAGAGAGAAAGTTAGTTATCCTTGCAGGTAGAGTCCAGAAGAGAGTGCCCAAGGAGGGGCTGCACTTTTTTTTTAGGTTTTTGTGAGGCAAATGGAGTTAAGTGGCTTGCACAAGGCCACACAGCTAGGTAATTATTAAGTGCCTGAGACCAGATTTGAACCCAGGTACTCCTGACTTCAAGGCCGGTGCTTTATCCACTACACCACCTAGCCGCCCTGCACTTCTTCTTAAATGAACTTCTATAGTGGGTTGGACAAAGAGTCCTTGGGGAGTGGTCTAGCACCTGGTTCAGGTATCCTCCAATGGACAAGTTATGTAGTGGTCCTTCCTGTCCCAAGGTGCGTGACCTCTAAGTTCAACATGTCATTTGCTGTCACACTAGTGTCAATGGGCAAGGTTAGGTAGCTGGAAACCAGAAATTGGGGGAAGAGGGAAGCTGGAGGAAAATTGAACAATTCAAGGCCACTCTCATACTGGAATGGAATCACTTTGTACAACAGAATTCCCCAGATAGGTCACATTTTTTCTGCATCACTCTCAATTTCCAGTTCTTTGCCATAACAAAAATAGATGCTATAGATTAAAAAAAAATCTTCGGGATATAGACCTTTGGGATATAGACCAATAGTGGTATTGTTGGGTCAAAGGTTATGCACAATTTTATAGCCTTTTGGATATATTTCTCAATTGTTCTCCTGAATGGTTGGACCAGTTCACAACTCCACCAGCAATACAATAGTATCCCATTTATTTTTTTTTGCATGCTTTCTAACACTTGTCATTTTCCATTTCTCTCATGTTAGTCAGTCTGATAGGTATGACGTGGTATCTCAGAATTCTTTTCATTTGCATTTCTCTAATCAACATTGAATTAGAGCATTTTTTTCCAGTGACTATTGATAGCTTTGATTTCTTCTTCTGAAAACTATTCATATCCTTTGACCATTTGTCAGATGGGAAATGGCTCAATTATTTATAAATTTGGTTTCCCCTTCCATACATTTGAGAACTGAGACCTTTATCAAAGAAATTAGCTGAAAAATTTTCCTAGTTTCCTGTTCTTTTTCAAATTTTGACTGCTTTAGCTTTATATAATTATGTAAACCTTTTAAAAATTTTGTGTAGTCAATATAATCAAAATTATCTGTTTTATTTCCTGTGATCCTCAATTATCTTTTGTTTGGTCATAAACTTTTCCCTTATCTATAGCTCTTACAATTATATTTTTCCATGCTTCCCCAAATTACTTACAATTATCATCTTTTAAGTGTAAATCATTTATCCATTTTGATCTTATATGTTGCCTAGTGTGAGATTTTTTTCCAAGTTGCTTTCCATTAACTCTGATAAAATTCTTTTTTCCCCTTTCTTTTTTTTTCTCCTTCCATCTCCCCCAAATTTTATTAACCTTCTTGATTTATATAACTCCCAGATAAAAAGAGAACTGAGGTGAGAAAAGTTCTACTTCACATAAAATTTACAAGTAACTCCCAATATAAGGCAGTGGTTAGAGATCTAGTCTTGAAATCAAGGAGATCTGAGTTAAAATCCTGCCTCTAATACATACTAGCTATTCGTTATTGTTCCAGATTAACTCTCAAAGACCTAATTACAAGTGAGGTTTCAATCTATGACACTAGAAAAAGTTTTTACATTAGTAGAGACTTACAGAAATGAAAGCACAGATGCACCCCACAAATTCAAATCGCTGGATCAACCTGGATCTAGAACTTGAAATTAAATAGCAAGATTATTCTTCAATTCCCTACATTCTTTTGCATATGTCCACCTGTAAGTCCTCGGGGAAACATGAGAGCAGGAGGGACAGGGAGCTTACTGGAAGATGTAAATAGTATCAGGAAGCATCTTGACTTAGATGTTTGCAAGTTCACTCCTCATTGATGTGACATCTTTTGGAGAAGCTGAATCTGAAAATAAATGGTAGGAGTTTGGGTTTAATTGAGTCATTCTCTTTTTGGAATGGAAGATTGACATGGAAAACCAGTAGTAGCAGAACTCAGCAAAGTTGTAGAGATGACATTTTGCTTTGATGCTTCCAATTCCCATTTCTTTAACCTATCCCTAGTGTCCTCTTTATGGTACTCACTTTCTTTAGGGAGTCCAATGGTCTCCTATCCATTACCTTTCATGCTTACCCTACATTTATAGATATATATCCAGGAATATCTGCTATTAGTAATTTTTATCTTAGTTTGAATTTAAGCTAATATATTTTGCTTCTCAGGAATAGTTATTTTATCTCCAAATATAGAATGAAAGGTTTTGATAATTTTAAAAAGAATTTCAATCACTAATATGTAGATGAGGAAGCTATTTGGTGATGAAAGCAACAGATATCCAGAGAAATCCTAAAAGATCTTCTGCCTTTCATCCTTTTTTATGGGTATAGAGCCATAGAATGGGGCAACTGGGGATTTATGTCAGGATCTTGAAATTTAGAGGATACTTATTATATTTGTAATGATATCATGTCATATTTAATATTATATTAATCAACGTCCATTAACAAATGTTATTAATACTTCATATTATGAGATATTCAAAATTTTCAGTTATATATATATATATATATATACACACACACATACACACACACAAATCTCATTTTAATACTCACTACAATCTGATGAGGTAGCTGCCACAATTATTTTCATTCTATAGATGAGGAAACTGAGGTTAAGAGGTTAGGGGACTTGCCTAGGGTTACATAATAGTAAGCGTCTGAGCCAGGATTTAAACTCAGGCCTTCTTGACTCTAAGACTAACATTCTATATTCTACTTCACATAATTGTATTCTTTCAACAGATAGAAATAAGAGAGCTTAGTGAAAAAAGTAAGTGAAAATAGGAGTAGTTCATTTTTCCTCCATAGAGATAATTAGGCAAAAGCCAGATGACCACTTGTCAGGGACATTGCAGAAAGGAATATTTTGGGATTATCTATTAATCTATTAAGAGCATACACAAGACAACATTATGATCTACAAAATCTGTTTTCAGTCATTTTTCAGTTGTTTCTGATTCTTTGTGATCCCATTTGGGGTTTTCTTGGCAAGGATACTAAAGTGGTTTGCCATTTCCTTCTCCAGCTCACTTTACAGATGAAAATGGAGGTAAACAAATCAAGTGACTTGCCCAAAACAAATCAAGTGACTTGACCAGGGTCATACAGCTAGTAAGTGTCTGAGGCTGGATTTGAATTCATATTTTATTAACTCAAAGGCCAATTCTATGTCCACTGTATCACATAGTTGTCTGATTTGGGGAAGAATAACTTGAACTAAGAGACTGTGAAGGTCCCTTAACGTTTTGAGGAAATCCTGTGATTCTTTGAATTGCATTGAAGAAAGAACTACTGAATTTATCATGTCCGGAAATTTTAGGATTTTATTTCTGCTTTGGAAATTCAGAAGCATTAGTCAAGATGACTGGTATCCAATACACCCTTCCTTTGGCTGGTGCCAAATAAAGGACTGAGCCAAGACTGAACTTGCTAATGAATTATCCAGCAGTCTTCTGATCTGATTCATTTCCACGCAATGTGAAGAGATTGACCTAGACTTCCACAGAAACAAGGAAGCTGAAAAGGACAAAGTGCAGTTTCACTGAGGAGAAGTTTCATTAAACTCTAAAAAATTATATCATATGGTCAAGTGATGCTGCTCCTTTCTGGCAATTGTATGAAGCTTGTTGATAGACACTTTTCCTTCCCCAAAACTTAGAATTGAATTAATGATATGGATGAAAGATAGATGTAGGAATTTAATTACTCCTATAAATTTTTCCTGTTGTTTGTTGTTCAGTTATTTTTCAGTTGTGTTCAACTTTTCATGACCATATTTGGGGTTTTCTGGGCAAAGACATTGGAGTGATTTGCCATGTGTTTCTTCAACTCATTTTACAGTTGAGAAAACTGAGACAAACAGAGCAAAATGATTTGCCCAGGGTCTATAAGGGCCTGAAACCAAATCTGAACTCAGATCTTCCTGATTCCAGGCCTGTGCTCTATCTACTGTGCCATCTAACTGCATTGAGTGCACAATTATCTGCACAATCTGTCTCCTCTGCCTCCCCTCACTGCATGTGCCTGTCAAAAGGTGAGATCAATACACAGAAGAAAAGGATTATTGTTATGCCAACTCAGAGCACAGCCTGCTTGCTGGGCCTTTGCTCTGGGAAACCAGGCATCTCCAAAATATTTTGACATTTCCTCCCTTTTGGCAAAAGAAGTTTAAAAGAATCCCTCCCCTTAAGATCAATTAAGAAAGGCAGTTATGTGTTACAAGACAGTGTCCAGGAGGATTAGCTCCTTGAAGGGACCTATTAGGGAAGTGTGTCTCAGGTAATTTATGACTAAAAGGGAGTGAAGGATGGCCAAGAATGTCAAAGTAAGAAAAATGTCAACATACACTTGAATCAGAGTTGGGTACATAACAAAAAAGGAGAGAGAGAAAAACTAAGACAATAGATTCAGCCTTCATCCAGAATCTTGGTACTGCTGTCTCATCTGGATGTGGGCTGCTTCTGGGTCCATCTATATATATTCTGTGAAAGCATAATAATTTCTGAAAACCACATCCTAGTAAAATATTGATTTCTTTAGAGAATATTCAGGCTCCATTTCGGTCACTTTGACTTCCTAGTTAAAAATTAAGACTCTAAGGTATCTCTATGCCAATTACAACCTTAGGGGGACATGAGCAGGGTACTAGGAGACTATCCTGCTAGGAAGAAACAAAAAAAAAATTCAGATAGTATTACAGAGGGTTGATAATCTATGAGAAACAATTTTGAGTAGAGATACTGTACAACATTCAAGGTTAGGTCACCAAGATTATTACTGATTTCCCCTATTCTCTCTTTCTGTATAAAAAATCATCTAATTCCTAGTCCAAAAAGGTAGTTATTTTCTAAATGATCTTTACCTTTAGGTTTAGAGGCAAGATTTTATTTCTGTTATTTTATTTTAAAACCTATGTTGTTAAGTTTTTTACAGTTTTAGGGTTGATAATCCAAACACACATATACACACATACATATGATGTATGAATGTAGTATGTATGTATGTATGCATGTATAAAATAAAGAGAATAAATTCAATTGAATACAAACCAGCTAAATTCAAGGCAGCTAGTTAATTCAGACACTGACTCTTGGAATCAGGAAGACTCAAGATCAAATTTGGACTTAGATATTTAAAATAACTTTGTGACCTGGGAAAGTCACTTAACCTCTGTTTGTTTTAATCCACTAGGGAGAAATGGCAAATCACTCCAATATCTTTGCTGAGAAAATCCCATGGACAGTATTGCCATGGTGTGGTTCATGGGGTCACAAAGAGTCAGTCACAATTGAAAATACACTGAATAACAATGGCTAAATACTAGGTAGGTTTTAGGGGAGGACGCTAGCAATTGAGAGGATAAAAAAAAAAAGGTGATGCCTGAGTTGCAAGTTGAAAGAAGAGGGGGTGTCTTTGAATTGGAGGTGGGGAATAAGTATAGTCAAGGCATAGGAGATGACCAGTACAAGAAACAAAGGATAAGGAGTCCTGTGTAATGACCATAGAGGGGGTCAGTTTATCAGGATCACAGAGTACTGGAGAGGGAGTAATACTCTACAATGAAGCTAGAAAGATAGATTGGGCAGAATTTGGAAAGAACTTTAGGAGCTAAAAATGGGAGTTTAGGTTTATCCTAGAATCAATAGGAAGTCACTGGAGTTTCTTGAGTGCCATAGCCAAAAAAAAATGCAATAAGCATAAATGTAAGCAAATATGTTCTTGAGGAGTTCTATTCCAACTTGGGTCATTTTAATACTAATTTTTTTTGGAGAAATTAGAATTGTAGAAGACAGAGGAAAGGATGTGCTTAGTAACTTATATTCGAAAAAGTTCCAAAGGTGGTATGATGGAGTCGGTACTAACTGGAAGACACCAGCCGAGACATTCGACCTCTTTGTACCTCCAGGCAATAGTCTAAGACAACAAACTACAGAACAGTTGAGGGTCAGCATTGGTGGTGGGATTTTCCACACTGGGAGTGTGGAAATTACATGGGTCAAGACCAAAATAATCCCACCAAAAAACTTCAAAACTTCCAGATCACTTTGAAGTCTTCCCCCCCCCCCATGAATTTCAAAATTAGAAGAGATTCTCATTTACTTGGGATGACTTAGAAGTGGTTCTTCTTGAAAAGATGGATAATAAGACCAAACTCCTGTAGCTTTGTTCTTTTGGTGATGATTGTCTTATCTAAAGGTAATACAAAACAAAAGAGTACCTCAGGTTTAATACTGTTCTTTGGCATCATCCAGGTTTTAAAGATAAAATCAGGTAAGACATGAGGGAAACCCACATTCCGACGTGGGGAAACAGGCATGAGAAATACAGAATAAAGATGATTTGAAATGATAGAATAAGTCTATATAATACTGTGCCAAGTGCTTTACATATATTATTTCATTTGTTCCTTACAACAACTCTGGAAAGTAGGAACTATTATTACACCAATTTTACAGTTGAGGAAACTGAGTCAGACAGAGGTTGAGAGACTCGGCCAGGATCATATCAGAAGTTGTGTTTGAACTCAGATCTGAAGTTGGATTTGAACTCGTTTTCCTGATTTCAATTTCAGTGCTATATCCACTTCATCACCAAGCTGATTCAGGACAGCTAGCAGCCTGAATATAACATTAGTTTGAAGCAAAGGCATTTAATGGCATAGCATAGTAAGAAAAATAACAATAAAAAGTTTTTCCCATAAAACTGGACCCTACTCTTCCCTATCCATGGGAAGACTGCACAAGCCCAGAAATCACTCGTAGCTTCTAGGTCTCATTTCTATCTTGTTACCATTTTAGCTACTCTTTGCTTGGATACAATTAGGAAGTTTCTTACTGTTAAAAGTAGGTCAACAACTGTTTTGTCAGAGCTGAGTCTATGAGCTGCCATAGCCAGCTAAAGCATATTTGAATAAAAGCCAGGCAGAGTGCTTCCTCCCTTGTCCTCCCTTCTCCATTTTCACCTCCTCACTCACTCCTACACCTCCTTCTCTTCCCCCATCATGCCATTGCATTTGTTTTATGGTTTTTCTATGTGTGGTGGGCTAAACCTAAGGCCATTGTCCGAAAAGTTACCTGATGGAGTTTTACTACTTAACCATTTATGCGAATCTTGTATTTCCAAAATATCTTTTAGGGCTCAGCCAAAGAAACCCCACAGGAACTGTATGGAAACTGGATTTACAAACTCTCTTTCTCTTTCAAGATCCTCTTAGGATAGGCATGTAAATGAATCTGAACAAATATAAAAGCCCTTTTGGACTTATTTCCAACTCTTATAAACAAATGAATTCCTGTTCTTATTTTTACAGGTAAAGAACCTGAGGTTCCAAAGAGGTGAAGCAATTTGCTCAAAATCACACAATAATTTGGGACTCATACCTAGTCTTCTAGTTCAGCACTCTTTGCCTTTAAAACTCAGCTAAGGGAGAAAGATTTTCATTGCTGTTTTCCTCTTCCACTAATACATTTCCTTTCCAAGTCTCCAGGAGGTCTATTGGACAGTTGTCAAACTTTCATCTGGAGCCTGTTAAATATTTCAACCTTTGGTTTGACTTTCTTTCTTGTCCTATTGCTTCATCATGATGGGAATGTTGCTCTCAGGAGGTTGCATTGCCCTCACAATTCTGTGGACATGTCCAGCCGTTCATTTTGAACCTAAAAATGTGAAAACAAACAACTTTATAAATATAGATTGAATGACTGTGACTTGGTCCAAACCCATGTCAAATTAGGGCTGATAAAATGGCCCCAGAGGGAACTGCTTTTCTTGTAATTCTTTCAGAGGACCACAGCACCATATACTTGATCCTGGTGTCTTGGAGCTCCAGGAAATTGAAAACTCAATTCCTAAAAATTAGAAGAGCAGAGAAGTGAATATATTTAATTCAGGTAAATTTGTGAACAAACATGGAAATTGAATATTTTGTGGGGGGAGGGTGGGGGTGGAGAAAATCTGGGTTTGAGTTGGACAGGGCACAGGATGAGAAAGAATTTGAAGTTATTTGTTGTTTTGTGAGCTACATCTACACCATCTATGTTCAACAGCCCTCCTCCTCCATCATCTTCCCCATTAATTTTTCTCACAATAGGTTCCAGATTTATTTTCACTAGTTCCCTCTTCAAATTTTAAACTGGTTCTATTTCTCCTTTCTTTCTGGGATTATTTCCTTCCAACTCCTTGAAGGGAAAAGCAAACAAAATCTTTGTGTACTTTCCAATGATAACATTCTATCCTTTTTGGTGAGTTATAGAGTATTTACTAATAAATGTTAAGGGAATATAGTGAAGGGCGTTGAATAATAATAACATATGAAAAGATTAAGCTCACAATTTGGAAAGGCTTTTTACCATCTAATCCTGGAGGGCCAAGTGGTCTTTTCTTCTCAAGGTCTTCCTGTCTAAAATCCTGCTTGATTTAGACTTAATATTTTTAACTCAGTTTTGGTTCTATTGCCTCAGAACTGCTTTATTAGAGTGACTTCTCTGACCCTTGTTATGTAACATGAGAGTCTGGATTCTAGGCAGGGACTTCTTTTATGTAGTGATTCTTCTCAGTCATCTTGGGATTTGCCTCCCTGAATCCCTTATTATAAAGTCTCTCCCTTGCCTCCAGACTCATTGGATAGAGCGCCAGGTCTGAGGTAAGAAAGATTCCTCTTCTGAAATTCGAATCTGGCTTCAAACACTGACTGTGTGATCCTGGACAAGGTACTTAACTTGGTCTACTTCGGTTTCCACAACTGTAACATGAACTGATGAAGGAAATGGTAAACCAATCAAACAGCTTTGTCAAGAAAATACCAAATGGTATCACAAGGAGTCAGATGTGGCTGAAAAATGATCAGGCCATAACAATAATTTTTTTGAATAAAAGCCAGGCAGAGTGTTTCCTCCCTTTTCCTCCCTTCTCCATATCTAATCCTATAACTATTGCCCAATGGGTTTTAGATTTTTTGTACCTCCATTGTCCTCTTTAGCAATCCAGAGTCAAGCTTATGTGGTGTGGCTGGAAATTTATGCTACTATGTCAAAATTTAAATACATACAATATTCATGCTGCCCTGGTAGAAGGAAAAGGCCGAATTTAATAACCTAGTTAGCAAGGACAATTATTTAAAATAAGAAACTACAAGATAGCTCATTTCTTTCTTCCCCACTCTAGTTGCAGCCCTGGCTCTCTCTATCCTACTCCCTAAATTCTCTTCCTTCTATTTCCATTGAATTTGTCTTCAAAAGATGTTTACAGAATATATTTCATGCTTTTTGTCCTGGGGCACATTTTGTGGTGTTGGTCCTAGGTAAAAGAATTCCTAGGTATGGTTCTTATGAGGGTTCTATGATTTGGTTCCTTCAGAAATTATGCTTTCTTGCCTCAGTCTATCTCTATTTTGACCATTCCTCTTCAGCAAAGTTTACAAGTCAGATTTTTGCCTAGCTCAGCCCCTGATAGAAAAATCTCCTCCTCCCTCTGTATCATTTTGCTTCATGCTTTGGGTCTTGGGTCAGCAAATCCCTCCATTGCTTTACCCCATGACTACTTGCAGCTAGGTGGTGAAGTGGATAGAGCACTGGCCTTGGAGTTAGGAGGATGGGAGTTCTAATCCAGCTTCAGACACTTGACTTATTAGCTGTGTGACCTTGGGCAAGTCACTTTACCCTGATTGTCTCGCATCCAGGATTGTCTCCAGTCATTCCGATTCCTAGCTGGCCAAATGGCTCTGGAGGAAAAATTGAGGCCGGTGACTTAGCACATCACCCCCTTACTCAAATCCAATTCATGTACTTGTCATGGCATCACCTCCCTGATGTCATGGTCTTCTTCGAGAACAAAGGACAAAAACAACATCATCACCATGGCTGCTTACCGTACACAAATTTCTTCTTTAGGCTTCCCATTTTGACTAAACTAAGCTGACACTTTGATTGCCATTAGTGATTGGACATTTCTCTGTAATCCTTAGCCAGATTTACAGTAATAGCAATCAATCAATCAACAAACATTTTAAATGTTTACTTTGTTTCAGACTCTACTATTTAGGTGCTGGGGATAAAAAGAAAGCAAAAATAATCTTTGTCCTCAAGAAGTTTATATTCTAATGGTAGAAACATAATGTATACAAATATATACATACAGAATAGATAGTAAGTAACCTTAGAGAGGAAGGAGCTAACAGCTGGAGGGACTGTTTACAAAAAAAATTTGATCTGAGGCCTGAAGAAAGCCAGAGATTCTAAGAGCTAGAGGTGAGGAAGACATTCCAGGCAGGGAGAATAGTCAAATCAAAGACGTAGAACCAGAAAAGGCATAGTGTCAGACATAAAGAACGCCAATTAGACTAATCCTGCTGCATTACAGAGCACAAGGAGGGAACTAAAGCTTAAGAAGACCAGAAAGCTTCCTTAAAGATATGATTTCTCTCTCATCACATTCAATTTGGATCAATATATACCATGGTAGCAATGTAAAGACTGGCAAATTCACCAGCCCTGGAGTCAGGAGTACCTGGGTTCAAATCCGGTCTCAGACACTTAATAATTACCTAGCTGTGTGACCTTGGGCAAGCCATTTAACCCTGTTTGCCTTGCAAAACCCTAAAAAAAAAGACTGGGTAATTGCCTTCTGTGGGGGGTGGGGTGGGGGAGGACAGTAAGATTAGGAGAAAAATTGTAAAACCCAAAATAAATTAAAATCTTTAAAAAAAAAAGAAGTCCAGAAGGTTAGGAAGGGGCCAGATTGAGAAGAGCTCTAAATGTCAGAAGACTTTCTGTTGGATCCCAGAGGTATAGTCATTGAGAACCCCAAGAGACATGGTCAAATCCTGACTTTAGGAAAATTACTTTAGAAGCTATAAACAAAATAATTTCCCCTACCTCATTGCTTTTGATTGCTTCCTCATTTCTCACTTCTCCTCTGTCTGATATTCTACTGGGATCCTTTCACTGGAATCCTATCTTCCTTTCCCCCTCCATCCCCCCCCCCCCCCCCCAGTATTACATGGTTTGGGGATGACAAGTAATTCAAACCTTTGCTTTTTGCTTCTTCCAGTAGCTTTCCTTGTGGTTCCTAAGTCTGGCTCAGAGTAGACAGTGGAGTGGATTGGGGAGGTCAACTAAGCAAGTAGATTAAATTTACTAGTGAATGTTCCTCTGGCGATCCCTCTGTCCATGGCAATAGTAATGGCTCGTGTTGTGTTCTCCATACTTTTTCATCTGGCGCTTTTCATCTTCAACATCTGGTCAGGCTTCAGGGGGCAGTCTATGACTGTGACTAGAAAACAGACATTTTCTTTCTGTAAAGCTAACTGGCCTTTGGTGGAGATTGACTCCCATGACCTTATCTTTAATCCACTGGGCCAACTGACCCAGACAAAAGAAGCAATAACTCCTTTGGGTTACTCAGTTAACATTTAATAAGGTGCTTCTTACTGAGTTTAGTCAAGATATGGAAAATTGAAATTGGCTAAGAGAGCTTAGTTGTATAAACATTACCACTGACTTTTCCAGCCTGTTCACTGACTCACCAGATAGCATTGCGGCAACCTTCATTCCATCCCATTTGTGCTTGTGTTTATTGCTAGGATATGTTAATCAATGTCGAATACCCTAAGCCCAAAGGATTTAAAACTGGAAAGGACCTTAAAGATTATTTAGTTCAACTCCCCCCAGTTCTGGGAAATCTTTATTTTAGATATGGCCCCTGCCCTTAACTTACATTTTTACAAAGGAGAAATTTAAATACCGTTCAGATAAACATTTCAGCTTATTAACAACAATAAACAGTTTTTCCAAGATACAGCAATTCACTCTTTATAGTCCCAGACCTGCTTTCTTGGTTAGCCATTGTCACCCTGACTATATAGAGTAGGAAACAAACTGAATGTTAAGTGATTTGTATAGCTTCAGAGTTAAGTGTCAGAAATATTATTACACAGCTGGATTTCCAGTTAATAGCTTCATCTAATGACCCCCCCCCCCCATCTTTCTGGACCTTGAGTTTTTCTTTATAAAATTTTCTTACAATTTAATCTTGTTGGTTGCATAATAAAGATAAATTGCTGTAATGATATGATAATATGTTTATTAAATGGTACCTTTTTGTTTACTTTTTTCAGTTGACTCTGCCTCTTTGTGACACCATTTGTGGTTTTCTTAGCCAAGATACTGGAATAGTTTGCCATTTCCTTCTCCAGCTCATTTTACAGATGAGGAAACTAAACCAAGACAGATTAAATGACTTGCCCAGGGTCACACAGATAGGAAGCATCTGATGTCAGATTTGAGCTCAGAAAGATATATCTTCCTGACTCTAGGCCTAGGACTCTATCCATTGTGTCCCCTTGCTGCTGCTCAAAATGGTACTTTAGTCAACAAAAATAGTATTTTTTGCAAAGTACCTAAGTAACTAACATAGGAAAAATTATGGTTCAATAAACTTCAGGTAATATGTTTGAGTCTTATACCTTACATATTAGTACTGAAAAAAATCCAACAACTCCATTTTGAGCTAACTTGAAGCCCAGGTAGAAAATCCAGTGATGACAAGAGCAAAGTAATGAAGATAACGTGTTATAAAATAGTGCTTTAAGGGGTAAGTGTTTTTTTTCCAAATGAGCTGATGTGCATAAAGGACTTTGCATGGTCTTCAGTTCTATATAATGAACAAGCTAATATTACTTCTCTGATATATTCCTTGCCAGTTCCGCACCATGCTGTCTTGTAGGCCTTCGGTTCTATCTCCACCCCATTATTTAACTACATTTAAACATGGAAGGGACTTTAGATGCTAATCTAACACTTCATTTTACAGGAAATTGAGACATATTGGTGAAGAGACTGATTCAAGGTCTCATAAGCTGTAAATATCAAAGTTTGGATTTGAATCCAGGATCTTGACTCCATATTGCATAAGATTTCTAGAACATCATGTTACCCTTTTTTTTGAGATCTAGACATGAGTAAATTTGGAGATATTTCTCAATGAGAACTCTTACTGGGGGTCATTATGAACCAAAGGAAGAATTATCTTTTCAGACAATCTCCAAGATTAGACTGTCTTTTGTCATCGAGTACTTTCAGAGCTCTACGCCAGACTATATTATTGCATTGAATAGCATTGGTTAAGATTGCCCTTTTATAAAGACAGCTTGTATTTATTAATACCAAATAACTTCCTGATACCTTGAAGAACTATTAATAAATAAAATGAGACACAATGAGGTGGAATGCTTTGTTATAATGCTTTGTTATAATCTTAAGAGAAAACTCTTCATTCCGTTTACATATTCTTGAGAGGGTGCCTTCCTTAAGATGATGAATTAGCCATTCAGAGCATGCCAACTTTCTCTACTACATTATTATTCAAAAATGACTTCATTTAAAGATGCTATTTTCCTGTATTGTTTTTTTTTTGTTTTTTTTTGGTAAGGCAATGGGGTTAAGTGGCTTGTCCAAGGCCACACAGCTACGTAATTATTAAGTGTCTGAGGTCAGATTTGAACTCAGGTACTCCTGATTCCAGGGCTGGTGCTCTATCCACTGGGCCACCTAACCACCCCTACTCCTGTATTATTTTGAAGGTAGATAGTCCTTTCATTTATTCCAGGCTTGTAAACTATAATCTCACCCTCTCAGAATCCCATTCACAGAGCATTTTCTTTTTTTTTTCTCTTAAGCATTGTAAACTATAGAGCAGCAAGTGAAATAAGAGTTGTCTCTCATGCAAGGTAATTTGTTATATATGTCATGAGATGCAATGCAAAATCCAGCTTTCCTGAGTCACAGTTTATTTAGCTGAAAATGGAGATAATAAAACTGTAGTAACTCGTAGTCACTGTGATGATTACATAAGATGTTATATATAAAGGACTGGAGAAACTTTAAGTTTCTATACACATATCACCTGTCATTGAATTGATCACCTGGAAAACATCAATTCATTTCATGTGCATTGCTGATCATAGATTAATAGACCTAAAGTCAGAAGGATCTTTAAAAATCATCTTGTCCAATATACTTATGTTACAGATGAGGAAACTGAGGCACCAAAAGGTTACATATAGCAAGTAGCAAAAGAAATATTTTTAAAAGACTATTTTTATTTTATTCTGCTTAATGTTATTTTTATTTCTAACAAACACACACAAAATAATTTTTCTATACATAGTGGAAAAGATTCTAACTAATCCTTTGACTCCAGATTCAGCATTTTTTTCCATGAGTCAAAAAATTTCCCATAGACACAAAGTTGTTCTATTAGCTTGAAAGTGGACATCTGTTGACATCTCTATGATCCACTTAGTCAAAAAGACATTTGAGTATTGCTGTAACTTCATTCAATGTAAAGCTTAAATTTCACCAGTATATTAATAGATTGTTATAAGGATGCAGTTTAAACTTAGATAAAATCATCCATAGGTTCCCCAGCAATATGATGCTGTACTTTGAAATGAATCTCCCAACTACAAAAGGACACCAAATAATACTCATAAATGAGTCTTTTTAGACCAGTAGGTGATCTGGTTCATTTTTTTCTTTTTAGGTTTTTGCAAGGCAATGGGGTTAAGTGGCTTGCCCAAGACCACACAAGTAGGTAATTATTAAGTGTCTGAGGATGGATTTGAACTCAGGTACTCCTGACTCCAGGGCTGGTGCTCTAGCCACTGTGCCACCTAGCTGCCTCTCTGGTTCATTTTTTAAAAAATTGATTTTATTTTTAATTTATGGAATAAAACAAGCATTTTCATAATATAAAATGATTGCACATGAAATTGCAAATCTCTTATGTACACTTGTTACCCTTTTGAAATATGCAAAATTGCAATTATCCATCTTGACGAGAAATATGAACTCTTTCAGATCCAAATTGATCTATATTCTGATTCTGAAACTCACAAATGAAACGATCATTTCTTCATAAAAAACATTATATATCTTCCTTCCATAAACAGCAATTTTTTTCATCCAAAACATGAGTAGGCATATTTACTCCAATCCTTGAAGAAACTGTGACTTCTCTATTTAGGCATATCATAAAATTTCTATATCTTTTTATGACCTTAGGGAATCATGGGCAAGAGAATTCATCAAGTTGTGACCAATTTAGTGATATGCCTTTCTGAACTTAGCAAGACAACAGAGATATTTTCTGTCAGTGGGCTTGTATTCAGTTTGATCTGCACACTGATTTGGTAGACAGTGGCAAAATGGTTATAGATAAAGACTGGTAGTCCTATTTGAGCACTTGATTATGTAAACCATATGATAAAGAAATAAATTTATCATCACATGGAATGGCCATGCCTTTCTATTAGATGATAGGGTTCTGAGTTAGAAGGGACATCAATATTATATAGTTCAAACCCCTCATTTTACAAATGAGGAAACTGAGACTCATAAAAATTAAGTGGCTTCTAGCTTGTGTCAAACCCAGTTCTTCCTGAATGCAAGTCCAACCCTCCAGGACTACTAAAAGATACTGCAATCCCTGATAATTCATGTATTATAACATAAATAGTGAAGAGAGATGGCCTTAGGGAAAAAAGAACTGAATTCGAACTATGCCTCAATGGTTATATGACCATAGGCCACTGTACTACAATGGGGTGGGGGTGGAAACAATGATTCTAGAGTTAGAGAACCTGGTTTCCTGTCACTTATTATCTGGGTGACCTTGGGAAAAATCACTTGATATTTTATCCTCATTTTTTTTTCAACTGTAAAAATGAAGTGTTTGGTTCAGATGATTATTACATTCTCTTCCATTTCTAAATCTACAATCCTATGATCTTCTTGTAGTTATATAGCCTTCATACAAATCAAATATAACTCACATTTCCTTCATATAAATCAAATTGCAAAGGGGAAATGGGACTGTAACAGGAAGAAAGAGGAAAAGAGAACAGAAAACTCTTCAAGGCTATCAATTCAGAGCCATTTGTTAATCAGAATATGTAGAGGTTTCTTCATAGCAATTTCTTATGCCAATGATGTCATGGGTCTGAACCAAAAAAATATCCATGAAACATTCAGGGGCATGTGATCCCAAGTTGATGGGGGAGGAAATAGAGAATCAGGAAGGATGAGGAGAAGGACTTTTCTGACTGGTTGAGAAATTAATTCGAAATTCAACTTTAACGTTGGTCTGGGCTGCTATTTTTTTGGTTGCCTTTTTTACAAGTGGGAAAGTGATTTTTGTCTTTTCAGGTTTTATTTTCCAAATCAGTAAGATGTGTGGTAGCAAAGTATATAGATAATACTGAAATTCTTACTGGGGAGATCTCAGAAATATGTATGGTATTGTTTTTAATCTATCAGAGATAAAGCCACCTCTCATTTCCCAACTATCCCCGGAATGGATCATTCTGGCTTTTCCCTACAGGAGTCATTGAATTGAGGTGGAGTAGAGTAGGCAGTGGAAAGTAGTGGGGGGAGGCAGTTTAATGGCAAAGATCACACTTATGCCAAGAACTTCTGACAAAGGGAAGATTAGTAAATGTCAATGTGAGTAGGAGATAAGGGGGTAGGACTTATTTGACCCTGATGGGAAGGAGCTGATCGGACTGGGGTGGGTTTTGCAGTTACTATACCGGAATTGCAAGGTCCTCTAAAAGGCATAGTTTTATGACAAATTTTGTGGAGACGCCAGGAAATGGAAAGGAGACTTGAGGGCTGCAATTTTCTTGGTAGAAGGAGTTTTCAGAGAGAAACCATTGTCTATGTGTACAGATTTGCAATCTGTCCCCAAATTTACTGTTGTAGAAAGCTTCCTTCAGCATTTAGCAAATTACTCAGGGTTCACACTGCAGCAAATGTGGGACTTGAACCTGGGTCTTCATGAGTCCAAAGCTGGATCTCTATCTATAGTTTCATGCTGCTGTAATGTTAAAGATAACATGGAGGGGATGATTAGAATGATTCGCTTAGTATCTGCTTATTTTAATTTCTTTTGCTCTGGTTATGATAGTGGAATAATAAAATTATTCTCATTGTCCAATCATCCCCAGAATAGAATAGACTGCTGATAATCCAAAGGCAGGATGGCAAAGAACAGTTAGATAACTGGCCTTGGAGTCAGAAAGACAAGGGTTTAAGTCACTCCTCTGACACCTGTTGACTGTGTGACTCTGGGGGAATCAGTCTCTCAATACTGGGGGAAACTTTCTAAGATGAAAAGTTGCAAAACAATTGTTTTTGTTCATTGATAGGGTAGAGGGGTATTCCTCAGGAGTTTTCTACACCCATGAAATTATAGATCTTGTAAAAAAAAATCACCATTAGAAAATGCCATCCATATATAGAGAAAGAAATTTGAGGTTTGAATGCAAATCAAAACTTTTAAAATTTGTTTTTTTGTTTTTTCTTTTTCATGGCTTTTCCTTTTCGTTCTGTTTCTTCTTTCTCAATAGGACTAATATGAAAATATTTAACAAGATTGTGCATGTGTAACCTATTTCAAATTACTGTCTTAGGGAGGGAGGGAGAAAATTTTACAGAAATGAATGTTGAGGGGGCAGCTAGGTGGTGCAGGGTATAGAACACTGGCCCTGGGAGTCAGGAGGACCTGGCTTCAAATCCAGTTTCAGACACTTAATGATTGCCTAACTGTGTGACCTTGACAAGTTACTCTTAACCCCATTGCCTTAAATAAATAAAAAAATTTTTAAATGAATGTTGAAAACTATCCCTACATGTAAATGGAAAAAAATTAAAAACCTTTAAAAATCATCATTAAATAGACCCCTGAAAATACTTTTATAGAGTCCCAACTTTGAATGGAAATAGCAATTCCTAATTTGATTTTTAGATATAATTACAGAATTGTTATTTTGGTGGGATAATTTGAAATATCTTTTATACTTAGAAATATTTTTTTGTTCATTAATTTCAATCAAACTATCTTTTGGAGCATTTAAAACTCAGTTCATTTAATCTCAACAAATAATTATTAAATGCCTATTATGTGCAAGACTATGCTAGACAGTAGGAATTCGAGATCAAAAAAAAAAAAGAAAGAAATTGTCTCTGACTGTAGTGGGGGATTACATTTTACTAAGGGAGAAAAAAGTGCACAGATAAATAAACTCAAGTTAATTAGTGATCGCAGGATCATTTAGAACTGGATGGGTCAACAGTGTCCATCTAATCTATCCTCACCATTTTAGAGATGAGGAAATTCTGGGTTGTGGAGTGAGGAGGCTGCTGGTGAGACAGAGCTGTGCCTCACTGCACATCCCTGGCCTAGGAAACTGAGTTACCGGAAAATGAAATGACTTGTCCAAGATCACATGGTTGGTGGATGGCCAAGTCAGAAGGAAGAGAGTATTAATACTAGGGAAAGGAAGAGGAGGAAGGAAGAATATTCAAAAGAGGTACTTGAAGAAAATCTCAAAGATCAAGATTCAAAGAGAAGAAGTGCAATGCAGGGATGGGAGGGCAGTTTATGCAAATATACACAGACAGGAAAGGGATAAGCATCTTACAACTAATCATAAAAATCAGATGAATGAGGAACAAAGAGGTCACTAAACAGAATCCATATTAATTTTTAAAGATTAACAAAAATATCAAAAGACAGGAATTAGTAGAGGGGATTTGGAAAGTCCCTCAGGGGCAATATCACTGAGAAGTTAAGTCAGCAAAAACATGAATTGAAGGAGAAATATCTGGAATTAGGATTTATCTATATCAGGGGCTTGGGCAGGGAGGACTTGAGGAGCACCTCCCATCCTTTGGGATCAGGTTTGCTTATTTTCTGTCAGAGAGAGAAATATAGAAGCAAGAAACAATAGCAAACTAAAAACAATAGTCTTAAATTGATTAGATTTAAGCCAACTAGTGTGGCTTAAACAGTCATTAAGAATTTCTTAATATATGATAGGCACTTTTCTGAGCACTGAGAGTACAAACACCAAAAACTACCCTTAAGGAGCTAGAATTCTAAAGATAGAGACAACTTGTCTACAATTATGAGCATTTGAAATACCTAGGATATAGACAGATGGATAGATAGATGATAGATAGATAGATAGATAGATAGATAGATAGATAGATAGATAGATAGATAGGCAGAGATGAGGGGGAACATGTTCTAGGGAGAGGGGAGAGCCAGTATAGATGTCTGCAATGGGGTTGAGACGTGTAATATATATAGATGGGTTTGAGGGTGGGGTTATAAGGTGATATGCATGAGGAATGGCAAATAAGCAGTATAGCTAGATCAAAGATATTATGTAGAAAAGTAAAACATTAAAAAGACAGAAAGGGTTGCATGTTGTCCAGCTGTGAAGGGCTTTAAATAGGAGATGAGAAAGGGAATGTATCCAGAAAAGGGTGAGCCCATCCCAACTTATTTCCCTGTGGGGAAGAAGCATTCCTGAAGTGGGGGGGGGGGGGGAAAGAGTGGGGTTGAGCTAAGTTCTGTAAGATCAGAAATAGACATAGAATTAAAAATCTGTGCTAACATCAAGTGCTCAACTTAGAAGAAGGAGTTGATTTGTTATATCTGCTATGTTTGGGGAAAACCAAGTACCTCTGGATTCAGACTGGGTTCCAAAGTCATCTCTGATACCTACTTAGCTGTGAGACCTGGGGCAAGTCACTCCCTGATCTTCAGTTTCCTAATCTGGAAAATGGGCATGTTTAACTAAATGATTTCTGAGTGTTCCTTCTAGCTCTACATGTGATTCAGTTGGGGTATTACTAATATTTTTAAAACAGCAATATCATTTTAACAAAATAAAAATAAAAATTTACTTGACATCCAAGGAATCCTGGGTAGAAAAAAATAATTTCCTTTTCTTCTAAGTTAGGGACACAGGTTAAAGTTTGGATAACCCTGGATACCCTCCCACTCTTCCCATCCCTAACATTTTCACTTCTGTGGCAATGTCTCTGTGATTAAGCTATTTTGCCAATTTTAACTTCCCGAATTCTAACTTCATGAACCCAGCAAAAGGTCACTCATTCATCAATGTGAATCATAGCAGAATCCTGTCAGACTTGGCAGGGAAAAGGCTTCTTTTAAACAACCCCACTGTTGCATTCTTGGTGGCTTGTACTTGTCTGCCTAACTTGGGCATTTTGCTCTCTTTGCTGAAGGCTGGCTCACTTGGGCCTCCTAGGTCTGCAAGGTAGCACCAAAGAGGTATTGGACTGGTTCTGTTCTCCCCTTCCCATCAAGGGCAGAACTGAAAAGAGGAAGCCATGGGTCACTGACTGTGAGAGAAATTATTTCAGCAGGGCTGCAAAAGGCAGGATATCATATGAAAATCCATGTGACTAACTAGAAATAATTGGGGCTTAGAAGATGCCAGTGTCGATGAGTAATGTTTCTTTTGTCAAGAAGGCTTGTGAAAGTGTGCTCACCCACTCACAGGCTCTGAGGCCCAATTAGCTCTCCTCCTAGAACAATCTTCCTGCCCTAGGATGGCAGCATTCAAATGATTTCATTAAGGAAGAAACCTTAGAATTTAGGGACAGCCTCTGTTTACATTGTGGTGGTTCAACGAGCATTTATTGAGTATCTGTATGTGTACCACAGGGCCAGGCAAAAAATCCAAAGATGTAGAGGCAACCTACAATTTTAGTGGGGAGGGGGGAGCATGTCTATTATTCCTGCCAGGGAGGAAACTGAGGCCAAGAAAAATTAGGGACCCAACTTACATAGGTCCTAAGAATAACTATATACACATACAGGCCCGATAAATACTAATTAACTTCAGGTAGGAGCAATGGCAACTAGGGAGGATTCCAGAAAGGTTGTATGTAAGAAGAGTGATGTAAGTTGTGCTTTTAAAAGAAAGTACAGGGGCGGCTAGGTGGCGTAGTGGATAAAGCACCGGCCCTGGAGTCAGGAGTACCTGGGTTCAAATCCGGTCGCAGACACTTAATAATCACCTAGCTGTGTGGCCTTGGGCAAGCCACTTAACCCCATTTGCCTTGCAAAAACCTAAAAAAATAATAAAAAAAAAAGAAAGTACGTTCAAATATGTAGAGGTGGGAAATTTCAAGACATGTTCAGGAGACAATGAGTACTTCATACTTGTTACAAATAGAGAGATAAAGATGTAAAATCAGCTTGTAAAGTCAGAATGTGTTGAGTCTTAAATACCTAGAGGAATTTTAAAATTAATTTTTTTATTGATAGAAATCTATTTTCTTTTCCTCCTCTCCCCCTTTCATTGAAAAGAAAAAGAAAAACAAATTCCTTGTGATTAACATGCATAGTCAACAAAAGAAAAATTCCTTATTGTCCAAAAAATGTGTCTCCTTCTGCATCTTGAGACCATTATCACTCTGTCAGGAGGTAGATGGCATGCTCATTATTTATCCTCTGGAATCACTGATAATTGGGTGAAGGGTGAATTGAAACAAGAAGAATCTAGAAGCAGAAAGTCTATAGCAATAATCCAGTTGGGATGTAATTAGTATCTGAACTAACGAGGTTGGCAATGGAATGGGAAGAAACAGATTCAAAAGACATTGCAAAAGGAAACTTATGAGATCTTAGCAGCTGAGTAGATGCAGGAGAATATGAAGAGGAAGTAGATAAAGAGGATGTTCAATTTTTAACTCTGAATGACTGGTAAAATATGAATACCTTGAGTACAAATAGGGAAGTCAAGAAGGGGAACTATTTATGAGGAGGAAGTAGAGAAAGTACTTGGTGTTAGACACATTAGGGTTGAGAGAGTGATAGGACATTCACATAGAAAGAGGTAATGTAGGACTAAGGACAGAGATCAGGGCTGGAGAAGTCAATTTGAGAGTCATTGAAATAGAAGTAATGCTTTACATTATGGGATGAAATTAAGGTAAAGGTAATGAAGAAATAAGAACAGAAGGCCTCTAACAGAAGGTCTGTTTTTTTGGCAAGGCAATGGGGTTAAGTGACTTGCCCAAGGTCACATAACTAGATGATTATTAAGTGCCTGAGACCGGATTTGAACTCAGGTTCTTCTGACTCCAGGGCTGGTGCTCTATCCACTGTGCCACCTAGCAGCCCCCAAGATGCACTCTTTTTTTTTTAAGGTTTTTTGCAAGGCAAATGGGGTTAAGTGGCTTGCCCAAGGCCACACAGCTAGGTGATTATTAAGTGTCTGAGACCGGATTTGAACCCAGGTACTCCTGACTCCAAGGCTGGTGCTGTATCCACTATGCCACCTAGCCACCCCAACTATGTCCTTTTTCTCTTCATGGGCACAGACAGCCATCTCTAGGTTAAACCATTGTAAAATTAAAACTCATTTAATCTACCCATGTCTCTCCTCTCTAACCTAAATTTTGCCTCGTACAAATGCCTTGTCCACAAAATAACTTTGTATTTATTTTCTTTGCATTTTCTCTATGATTTTTATTTTACTTCTTTACAATCTCACTCTTGAAAACCATGTGTGGGCATATTTCCATGTTGCTCATATTAAGGAGGAGGATTGGGAGGGGGGAGCCATGAAAGGAAGGAAATATGAAAGGAATTCTTAAAAGTAAAAAAAAAATTGTGTTCCTCAAGAGTGTATCTTGGGGGGGCAGCTTGGTGGCGTAGTGGATACAGCACCGGCCCTGGAGTCAGGAGTACCTGGGTTCAAATCCGGTCTCAGACACTTAATAATCACCTAGCTGTGTGGCCTTGGGCAAGCCACTTAAGCCCATTTGCCTTGCAAAAATCTAAAAAAAAAAAAAAAAAGGACATAGTTAAGAGATCCTGTCAAGATAGAAAATCAGACCTGGCAATTGATTAACATGGGAGGGGTGAAAGAGGTTCTGGAATTGATGAGGATTCCAAAATCAAGAGGATGAGGGCTAAGAAAAAAGCACTTGGTGATTAAGAGGTCCCTGATAGAGCATTCATCATAGATCTGTAGCTAATCTCCCCCCCGCCCAATTTACCAAATTTACCTGAGACTCAGGGAGGTTATGGGGAAACTTGGTGAATAGTAGCTAGAACCCTGATTCTGGAGTAAGGAAGACCTGGGTTCTAATCCAGCCTCAGACATGTGACCCCGAGCAAGTTACCTAATCTCTACTTGCCTCAGTTTCCTCAACTTAATAATAAGTCTAACAATAGCACCTACTTCCTAAGGTTGTTTTGAGAATCAAATGAGATAATATTTGTAAATTGTTCAGCCCAGTACTATATAAATATAAGTGATAATATTGATGATGATGATGAAGATGACAATGTTGAATGGCCCAAGGTCAGTTGGCCAAGTTGGAATTCAAACTTAGGTCCTATGATTATAAGTTCAATTTTCTTTCTAATGTGCAATGCTAGAGTGAGGAGGGGAAAAGTCAAATTAAAGTGAATTGTGAGGAAGTGGAGGCAGTGAGCATAAGATATTTTCTAGAAGTTTGTTAGTGAAAGACAAAAGTGCTGTAGAACAAGACATAAAGTGTGGTGGAGTAAGGTTTTTTTGGTTGTTGTTTTAGGATGTGGAATGTTAGAAATGTTTGTAGGTGGGTGAGCATATCTGCTGGAGAAAAACAGAGGGAGATGCCATATAAAAGGGGGGCAAAATGATTAAAAAATATCCCAGAAAAAGGTTAGATAGGGATGAGAACAAGAGCCCAGATAAGGATCACAAAATGTTGTCATTGTCATCCATGACCACCATGCCTTGAGCTATGGAATTGATGAACAATTTCCCTTTGTTACAAGATAAAGTTTTATGGGTGGGTAGGTGAAGAGCAGGGGATCAATTACGATATTTAAAAAAAGACATCAAAAAGGTCTTTTTTTTAAAAGAACACATATTGAGAGATTTTCCTTAGAAGAAAGGATGGATCATAGATAGAATCATAGTTTTAGAATTGGAATTTACTTTAGAGGAAGTGGTAGGACTCAGCCTATATTCTCAATGGTTTGGTAGAACTGATACCTATTTTTATGTAGTTTGGCGAGCTGGCTGTTCATTTATTTGAATCCCAACACTGTTTTAAAGATGAGGAAGCGGACCTCCTCCCCACCCAGATATGACTAGCCCAAAGGTAGAAATGGCAGAAGTCAATCCTTTGATCCCAAATCCATTAGTTTTTTCTATGAAGCACACTACCTCAAATCACGAAATCAATCATTATTTATTGAGTGTCTACTATGCAGTTTGTACTGTGCTTAGTGTTAAGATGAGTAAGATACACTATATATAACTTAAAAAAAGAGACAAAAAAAGTTGTTATCTTAGCCTCTAAATCATCTGATCTTTCTTCAAAATCAGCAAGGAATTACTTACTGTTGGAAAAAATATTGATTTATAAGCAGGAGGATTTAAGTAATTACATCCAAATTCTAAATTCTGAAATCTTTGGAGACCTAAGTCAAACATTGACAAATGCTCTGGAGAAGTTCTAAAGGGAAGGGTTTCTACAGAGTTTGGAATATTTTTTCACTAATTTTCTCTCACTCAAATAAAGAAGCCAGTATCTGGGATGGTGTAACCTTGACTACCAATTTTGTTTTCTCAATAACTTACTAGTATGTAAAGCTTGGTAATCTCCAGTGGTATTCCCCATCATAATTCCTAAAAACTCTGGCATTCTGATGTCTCCCAGAACCTTTGTGTTGACTGTATTTTCATGAATTAGATTTACTAAAAAACTTCCAGACATAAATATAACAATTAGATCAAATTCATCATTAGTAAGTTAATTCATGTTTATTATTGATTCTTTAAGAGAGGCAGAGTGGCTTAATGAAGAGAATGTTCATCTCAGAGATAAAAAAAAAAACCCCACCTGAGTTCAAGTCCTGCCTTGGAAACATACTAAGTGTGTGATCATGGATAAATTATTTAAACTCTTGAAGCCCTGGGCAGTTCTTTAAATTCTAGATATGGTACCAATTTACCTCTTGGAGAAAATTTCCAAACTATGAATTTCCTATACTGATATAACCACATGTTATGTGACAAGGTGTGATTTGCATTCTTATCTTAGTTTTAAAAGAAAAGAATAGAATTCTAAGTTCCTGTATGTATTTAAATTTTTTGTCTTTATTATATTAAATGAAAAGGTTCATATTTTTGTGGACATTCAATAAACTTAAAAAATAAAACTCCATGTTAGAACTATTCTTCTTCCCTTCCCACCTCTTCTCAAAGAGAGTCTATTCATGCAAGAATTTTCCTTCATTTTACAAAGACCACTTTGGATGGACTCTGATAAATTAATCCTATTTTTGAATCACAGTCTATTTTAGTTCTGGGGGAATGAAGAGCTCTGAACCTTAAGCCGTAATTCTTGATATCAGTTGTGTCTCTGGTCAAATAATTTAATGTTTTTGAGTTTCAGTTTTCTCATCTGTAAAATGGAGCTGATAATGTCCTATTTGCTTTCACAGGGTAATAGAAAAACACTTTGGATATTTTGAAGGCTATATAACTCTTAAAAATTATTATGCTATAAAATTCATTTGACTAGATATTTGGTCACTCTGTAAATGTACCTACTACAGAGTTGTGAGTACATTCTTCAGATTGAAAATAGACTTCAATTTGTTTGGCAGTTGGCAAAGAATTCTGAACCAAAGGATCCTGGCTCCCAGGACTACTTTTTTTTTAATAAAAGAAAGATTTTATTTATTTTGAATTTTACAAATTTTCCCTTAATCTTGCTTTCTTCCTCCCACCCCACACAGAAGGTAGTCTGTTAGTCTTTACATTGTTATCATGGTACACAGTGATCTAAGTTGAATGTAATGAGAGAGAAATCATATCCTTAAGGAAGAAAAATAAAGTATAGGAGATAGCAAAATTACATAATAAGATAACTAGGTTTTTTTTTTTAAATTAAAAGTTTTTGGTCTTTGTTCAAACTCTACAATTCTTTCTCTGGATATAGATACTATTCTCCACTGCAGATGCCCCCAAATTGTGCCTGATTGTTGCACTGATCATCAAGATTGAACATCACCCCCATGTTGCTGTTAGGGTGTACAATGTTTTTCTGGTTCTGCTTATCTCACTCAGCATCAGTTCATGCAAATCCTTCCAGGCTTCCCTGAATTCCCATCCTGCCTGGTTTCTAATAGAATAATAGTGTTCCATGACATACTTATACCATAGTTTCTTAAGCCATTCCCCAATTGAAGGATATTTACTTAATTTCCAATTCTTTGCCACCACAAACAGGGCTGCTATGAATATTTTTGTACAAGTGATGTTTTTACCCTTTTTCATAATCTCTTCAGGGGTATAGACCCAGTAGTGGTACTGCTGGATCAAAGGGTATGCACATTTTTGTTGCCCTTTGGGCATAATTCCAAGTGCTCTCCAGAAAGGTTGGATTAGAACTACTTGCAAGTGATTAGATTTTATCCCTTCAAAAATAAGTTTTTGTACAAACTTGAATTATGCCAGTATGCTTAATAAGTTTCCAGGATCTCTCATTGACATAAGATTAAGGTCATAGAAAATCAACTAATTTTGTTTGTCTATGCAATACTTTTGGTTCCTTACTAAGCTTGTCTCCATAGATGCAGTTAGGTGGCATAGTGGATAGAGCACTGACCTTGGAGTCAGGAGGACAGGAGTTCAAATCCAGCCTCAGCCACTTGACATTAGCTGTGTGACCTTGGGCAAGTCCTTTAACCCTGGTTGTCTCACATTTAGGGCCATCTCTAGTCATCCTGATCCATATCTGGCCCCTGGACACAGATGGCTCTGGAGGAGAAAGTGAAGCATCTGCTTCACATTCTGCTTGTTATGGCATCATATTCCTGATGTTATGGTCTTCTTTGAGAATGAGGGGCAAACATCATCACCCCACAGGGACCAGGGCTTTTCAGAGTCAGTTGGTCAATAAATATTTATTAATTATCTAAATTAATTAAAATTAATTGATTATTACTTAACATGTGTCAGATGCTGTGAAATATAAAGAAATATAAAGATAGGCATAGTCCTTGTCCTTGACAAAATAAGCAAAAATCTGAAATATTGGAGGGAGGAACTGGGAGGAAGGAAAAATTAACTCTGTAAGGACATGATGAGTTCCTGCAGCCAGGGTGAAAAATGATATTCTCTATTGAATGTTTTAGAGTTAATTTTATCTTTCAGAATGATGAATTTTTGGAGAAGAAGATCAGGAAAGTATCTGAGTAGGAAATGATTCCCTGGTTGCTCCCCGTAAGTGTTAGAGCATCAAGGAGGAGCTCCCTTTCAACCCCACATCTCTAAGGGCAAAATGTGAGGAGGATGTTATAGCTATCATTGGAACTTCCACTATCATTTCTTTCTTTTTAGGATTTTGCAAGGCAAATGGGGTTAAGTGGCTTGCCCAAGGTCACACAGCTAGGTAATTATTAAGTGTCTGAGGCTGCATTTGAACTCAGGTACTCCTGACTCCAGGGCCAATGCTCTATCCACTGTGCCATGTAGCTGCCCCCTGCATAAGTCTTTTAACACATAATAACAACAAATAATATTGTCAAGACAAATTATTTTGAATGATTTAGGAATTCTGATCAATGTGATGAACAACCACAATTCCAGAAGACTCCTAATGAAATGTTACCCATATCCAAGTTGAGAGTTGATGGACTCAGGGTGTAGATTGAGACATATATATTATTTTATGTAACCAATACTGGAATTCTATAAATGTTTGAAATGAGGGTTTCTTTTCTTTTCTTGCTTTCTCAGTGTGGGGAGATGGATAGGAGGGAAGTTGAATCTTTGTTAAATAAAATTTAATTTGAAAAATAAATAAACTCTACCCTGGTCACATAAAAAAGTAAATGTACACACTAGAGAGGCAGTATAACATAATAGATAGATAGCTAGACTCAGAACAGGGTCAATAACTTGTTCCAATCTTGTCTCTAATACATACCGGCTGTATGTCTCTAAGCAAGTAATTTTATCAGAAGAAGATTGCACTGGGCAACTTTTTTTTCCACAATTGATATTTTATTTTTCCAATTACATGTTGTGAAAGTTTTTCAACATTCATCCACATGCATATGCATATTTATAAGTTAAATAATTTCCTTCCATCTTCCTTTCCCACCCCCCTCCCCTCAACTGAGAAGAGTTTGATAAACATTGTACATATACATTTGTGTTTAACATGTTTACAGATTAGTCATTTTCTGTATAAGGAATTAGGACCAAAGGTAAAGAAAGAAAACCATGAGATAAGAAAGAAAAGAGTAAGATAATTTTTAAAAAAGAGAACATGGGGATCATTTCATATTTTTTGCTTTGTTTTTCTTTCTCTTAATGTGAATAGCATTGTCCATAACATTTCTCCCAGGGTTGGCCCAGCTCAATGAATTGTTAAGAGGAGTTGCATCTATCAAGGCAAATCAACTCACAATGTTGTTGTTAATGTGTGTAATGTTCCCTTGGTTCTTACTCCCATCCCTCAGCATCAGTTCTTGTAATTAATTCCATGCTTCCCTAGAGTCCAGCCATTCATGGTTTCTTATAGAACAATAGTACTCCATAACATTCCTATGCTATAACTTGTTCAACCATTCCTCAATTGATGGAAATACCTTCAATTTTCAAATCTTTGCCACTACAAAAAGATCTGCTATGAACATTTTGGAAAATATGTAACTTTTCCTATTTTTTTATGATTTCTTCTGGATAGAAGCCAGTACTGATATCGCTAAATCAAAGGGTGTGATCAGTTTTATTGCCTTTTGGGAATAATTCCATATTTCCCTCTAGAATGTTTGAAGCAGCTCACAACTCCACCAACAATGAATTAATGTCCAAATCCTCCCACAACCTCTCCAACATTGATCATTTTCCCTTTTTGTCATCTTAACCAATCTGATAGGTATGAGATGGTACCTTATAGTTGCTTTAAATTTCATTTCTCTAAATTAGTAATGATTTGGTTTCATTTTATTATATATAGTTTTAATTTGTTCTTTTGAAAACTGCCTTTTCAAATCCTTTGTCCATTTATCAATTAGGGAATAAGTTAGATACAATTCTCTGTTTTAGAGGTTTTATCAGAACCCCTAGCTGTGAGAATTGTTTTCCAGGTTTTTTTCCTTCTAATTTTGGCAGCATTGACTTTCTTAGTGCAAAATCCTTTTTAATTTAATAAAGTCAAAATGATCTATTTTTCAATTTATAATGCACTCTATTTCTTGTTTGGTGATAAATTTCTTCCCTTCCTGTAGAATTAACAGAAAGAGTATTTCTTGATCTATTAATTGGTCTATGATATTGCCCTTTATGTCTAAATCTTGTACCCTTTTTGCCCGTATTTTGGTATGGAGTGTGAGATGTGGGTCTATGCCTAGTTTTTGCCATACTATTTTACTAATTTTCCCAACAATTTCTGTCAAATAGTGAGTTCTTATCCCAGACACTAATGTATTTGGGTTTGTCAAACAGTAGATTACTGTATCATTTACTGTTTCTTTTGAACCTCTCCTAATCCACTAACACATTACTCTATTTCTTTACCAATACTAGACAATTTTGATGACAGTTGCTTTTTAGAATAGTTTTAGATCTGGTAGAGCAGGGCCATCTTCCTTTATAGTTTTTTTCACCAGTATCCTTGATATTTTTAACCTTTTGTTGCTTTATATGAATTTTGTTACTTTTTTCCTAGCTCAGTAAAACAGTAATTTGGTAGTTCAATTGGCATGACACTAAATAAATAAATAATTTAGTTTGGGTAGAATTGTCATTTTGGGGGAGCAAGGCAAAGGGGTTAATTGACTTGCCCAAGATCACATACCTAGGTAATTATTACATGTCTGAGGTTGGATTTGAACTTGGATGCTCCTGATCCCAGGGCTGGTGCTCTAACCACTGCCCCTTGAATTGTCATTTTTATTATATTAGCTCGACCTAACCATGAGCAATTGACATTTTCCCAATTGTTTGGATCTGACTTAATTTTTGTGAAAAGTGCTTTATAATTGTGTTCATACAGTTTCTGGGTTTGTCTTGGGAGGTAGTTTCCCATGAATTTAATGTTGTCTGCAGTTACTTTAAAGAAATTTCTCTTTCTATCTCTCACTCTTGAATTTTGTTTTTCACATATATAGAAAGGCTGATGATTTATGTGGATTTATTACATATCCTATTACTTTGCTGAATTTGTTTATTGTTTCAAGTAGTTTTTTAGATGATTTTTCTCAGGTTCTCTAAGTATATCATCATATCATCTGCAGAGTGAAGATTTTGCTTCCTCATTGCCAATTCTAATTCCTTCGATTTCTTTTTCTTCTTTTTGCTAAAGCTAACATTTCTAAAAGTATATTGAATAGTAACGGCATAATGGTCATCCTTGTTTTACATCTGATCTTACTGGAAATCCTCCTAGTTTATTCCCATTACATATACTATTTGTTGATAGTTTTAGATAGATACTGCTTTTTTGGACAACTTTGTAAGACTCTAAATTTCCCTCAATGTGTTGACTTGTATGGATAGAGGGAATTCTTCATTAAAGAATTCTCTGTATAGTCAGTTAGGTAGCAGAGAGAATCAGGTCTGAAATACCTGAAAAAAACCCAGACCCTTACTAGTTGTTTGACCCTGAACAAGCCATTAACCTCTGTCTATTATACTCTGGTAGGTATTCCATGAAACAAAACAATAATGCATAATAATTATTACTTTGCTTACCAAAATATCTACCAGAGGATAATAAGAGCACTTTCTTCCCAGTGAGAATCCAAAGAGAAAATGTTTGCATTAGGGGTTAATGTACAATGACTGACACACAGCAGGGACATAATCATTGCTTGTTTCCTCTACTTCTTATATTATTTCCTAATATTCTGGGGTTATTTGGCTGTGGGTCTCCTAGTAAATACAAGGTACATTTCAGGTCTTTTGGTGGAGATTCCCAGAGGGTATGAGTAAGAGTGAACTTCAGAGAACTTACTGAGAATTTAAAAAGTTGGGGTAGCTAGGTAGTGCAGTGGATAGGGCGCTGGCCCTGGAGTCAGGAGGACCAGAGTTCAAATCCAACTTCAGACACTTAATAATTACCTAGCTATGTGGCCTTGGGCAAGCCACTTAACCCCCCTGCCTTGCAAAAACCTTAAAAAAATGGAGAATTAAAAAAATGAGTAGAGATAGGTTACACTAGCTTGTATCTGTTCTGCAAGATTGTCTATATTCTGGGGCTTGAGACCAGGACTCATAGAGTATTGTCCTCAAAGCTCTGGCAGACCTAGGTATGTAATTGGCACAGTTCTGATGCTCCAGTCATCTTTGTGTGGGAAAAGATAGCAGACCAGAAGAAGAGGAACAAGAGGAGGGAAAAGATATCACACTAAGAACATCTTAAGTTCAGAATTTTTTAAAAAGACTAAAAGTAATTAAATCTGAAAGTATGTAAGAGTGATTCATTGTTGGAGCATTTTAGATAATTACCTTTGAAAATTATTCTTAGAAAAGACCATTTCTGAGGGGCTAGCTAATAAGATTTACCTTAATCTTCAATTTTGGAATACCATGCTCTCTTAGAAACAGAATAGAAATAGAAAAGTATACCTTAAAGAAATCAAACAGATTGAAAAGATTGAGCAATAGGTGTCCTTAATTATTAAGAAAAAAGTAGAATAATTTTAAATGATGCCGCTTCTTGTAAATCCAAATATAGATCTGAGAAGCAAGATGATATAGAGCAAAGAGATGATGAGAATGCAAGTTGTTGCATCCTGTATTGGTAGAAACTCACAAAGGGCACACCCTGATAAAAAAAAGGGCCAATTACAAACACCATAATTCAAATGATGTCATTGAATAGCAAAAATAGACTATTTCCAGAGCTGCTTAATCAAAAAGGTTGAACTCATTTCCCTAGTAGTTTAAAAAAAATTTTGGTGGAACACATTAAGGATAAACTTTATCCATTTGATCTAATGCCAACCAAGTTTCTAGAAGGTGGCTCTAGAACAGCATTGTTAGAGGGGTCTTGCAGTCATTTATAAAGAAAGCCTAGGACTGGAAAAATAAATGACAAAAAAAGCATTTTGGAGATTAACTTTGCTAGAGTAAAAGAAGAAACAGATTAAGATAGTGTAGAGGAAATTGAATAGAATCCAAGTTTCCTAGGGATAAGAGAAATTCAGTTATTAACTTAGCTATAAATTCATTCCCTGTATGAAAGATTATAGTTCAATCTAGGGAAAAATAAACTAACAAAAACCCCCCAAATCTTCCAATATGGGATTTTCATGTTTTGAAGGTTGATGTTTTATACATTCATTTATAAATCTTTTAAAAAATTATCATATGTAGCTTTACAAATTCTGGAAAGTTACAAATTCTACAGCAGTATACAAACCTTCCTGCAAAGGCTTAGCAACACTTTTTGAAATCTCACTATTAGAAACAACTGGGCCACATTTAGCCATTATGGCTTTTTAGAATACTGTACTTCGTTTTGTGAGGTTTTGTGGATGAATCTCACTTTGGCTAAACGACAACAGATCAACCTTCCAATGAACTCCAAGTATCATCCTGTGTGAACTAAGGCAATTTTGATAAGTTCCTATCAATGATGGGTAAACTGAATATTTATCTTTAGTTCATATATTTCATTTTAATCCTGAGAGTCCATCTTGACCATATACTCTTTAAGATATTATCTAAAAAGGAGAGGTCACCAGTGATTAGAAAATCAGTCATTTCTGTAAATATCATCCAAATAACCACTGTTTAAGAAATGGATATTCCTCCTCCTCCAATGAACTTTCTTCCCCTTTGAACTAACAAAAAATAAGATCCTTTATTTCTTTTTAATTTAGGGGCCAGTCTATGATCAGTGATGCAGTAAGTAATGGTGGTTATTGTCCATATGTTTCTGTGAGAATAAGCTCTGATCCACCCTTTCAGAGAAGTAGGTTTATTAAGAAATTGGTACTAAAATAACTTTCCCACGCACATTCAGATGGACTTTAAGCAAAAGTGTTGGGAGACACTGGAATGTGTTACCAAGGGAAGTTGAAAGAAAGTGATAGCAATCACTTGCTCTGGAATGGTTTGAATGTGATCCTCTCAAACTGGATGGCCTCTCAATGGACTTCACCTTCCTAAATATGCTATTTTGTGACTTCTGTGGGTAAATAATTTGTGTTAGCCACATAAACCCAGACTTCATTGAAACCAGTTTTTAAATGATTATTAGAAAACCTCCAACAACAACAACCATTCACCTAAATGTGAATGCATTCATCTGATTGATTGGCATTACACAAAGTGTTTCATAGTCTTCAGGTTTAGAATTAGAAGGGACTTCATATTTTATTCAGACCATTTCCCTTATTTTATAGAGGGGCAAATGGGATACTAAGATAGCTAGAAGGGGAGCGGCTAGGTGGCATAGCGGATAAAGCACCTGCCTTGGAGTCAGGACCTGGGTTCAAATCCGGTCTCAGACACTTAATAATTACCTAGGTGTGTGGCCTTGGGCAAGCCACTTAGCCCCATTTGCCTTGCAAAAAAAGGCATTGTAATATTTTACTGGGATAGAAGCAAATATATTCCAAAATAAAATCAGACATTTAGTAATATTTAATAGTGTTCTTGGTTAAGAATGGTAAATGTAACCCTTCTCTGGAATCAGAATCTGTGGCAAGGCAACAACCACAGAGATTCAGGTACTTTTCCAGGATGCTATTTGCCACTGAAATCATAAAGTTTGTTTGGAATCTAGGATTTCTTGAAGAGGGTTCTTGGAAAGAGACACAATGGCCTAAGGAGGTTGCTGAGTAAAGTAAAGTAAAAAGGTCGTGTGGATTTTTAAGGCCAGACACTTGGCCTCATCTCTGTGATTTTCTGCTGCTCTTCAAGGATTGTGAAAGAAATAACTCTCGCTAGCACAGCAATAGTCTCCCTAGTCAACAAAACAGTTGAATCTGGATAAGAACGGCTGACCAGAATCCCCTTCTGTATTAAAGACTGATCCTTCCTTCCTCCTGCTTTGAGCTGGAGAGACAAGACTACCTTTAATTAAAGTACTGCCATAGAATTGGTGCTCCATTTCTTTTCTGTGAGTAAAAAACAGGGTAATTCCCTGTTGCTGTGGGGTTTGGTTGTGTCAAGTGTATATCCATTTACACAGACATACGGACTCACACACACACACACACACACACACACACACACACACACACACATACACAGACATGCTCTTTGATTACTATCCATTCCTTTCATACTATTTATTTACACATTAAATAAAATGTTAACAATCAATAACCTTTGTTTGTATAACTATATGGGTAATAGAAATTAGAAGACAATACAATCTTGATAATACAGAACTCATCTAGTCCCTAAAGTGGAAGAAGGCACAAGTGGGGGAGGGTGACTGGGAGGGGGGAGGGGAGATGAGTGGTTGCTGAACTATGGTCTCTACCCTGGAACTCTCAAACCTGTTGGTATAGGCTGTTACTGCTTCATAAGCCAAATCAACATAATGAGGAGGAAAAGGAAAAACAGAGAGAATTTAATGGTCTGAATAAGATTATATTCCTCCAGAGTGGTAATATTATTACTCACGGGTCAAAAGTTCAGATTTTAGAGAGAGAAATGTTCTTTAAGAAGGAATTCCTGCTTTAGTCTCCTCTCTTCTATCTTCTCTCCATAGTCATTGCTACACATGAGGGTTAAATAATAACCCTGTAACATGTATGCTACATAGTATGAATACCTACTACACACACACACACACATGCAACTAAGTTACATTAAAATAAAAACAATCTAATTCTATTTCTGATTTTGCTGTAGGTAGTAGAATATATTGGAGTATTGTAGTGACAGTATGGATGCTGTCTCAATGCCTTAAAAAGGACTCTGTATCAGTTTTCCTCCTAGACATCCTTCTTCTGATTAATTACAGGCCTTACTTGAACACATTTTTTATAATAGAATGGTTTTTAGTTTTTCCTTGGTACAATAGGAATTTTTCATATAAAATTTTTTATACTTGATTTAAGATTTCTTTACAATTGGAATTTTTCTTTACAATTTTTTAAACCATGCCTACTTAACTGTCTAGAAAAGAACTAAAATAAAAACACAAATTTTAGAGCTGTAAAAATACCTTAGAGAGCACTTAATCTAGCTTTGTCAAATTATTGATCAGGAAATTGAGTCCTAGATGAGTTGTGATTTGCCTAAGATTTCTAAGCCATTGACAAAAGTGGGACCAGAATCTAGTTCTGGTATTCAGCAAATGGAAGAGATTTAAAATTGATGCCAGTTTCCTTCAAGAAACTGAGGCAGAGAACAGTGCTCAGCAGCAAAACACACCTTCCTTGGATAGCAGTCTGCCATAGTGCTTTCAACACCAGTTGATCTCTGACAAAAACTTGATGTATGAATATGTATTAAGGGAATTTGAAGTATGATAATCACTGTGGGGATACAGTTAGTTGGGGAAGGTTCACTTCCAAGTCAGTATTATGTCTTTGGAAGACATTCCATGTAGTCAAAAAGGATGGGGACTGAGCTTCAGCAGGATTCATCTGAATTTTATTGCAGAACTGCAACAAAATGACTTCCTGTGAAAAGTTTGTGTAAACTTTTTGACAGAGATTCTATCATAATATCAGCAGCTGGGTTCATTCTTTTGGGTATTTTTTTCAATCTTGGCTTGTAGATATAAAAAGCCTTTCTCCATTCCCCTCAATTCTAGTGCCTTCCCTTTGAGGTTATTTCCAATTTATCCTATTTATACATAGCTGTTTGCTTGCTATTTCTTCCATTAGACTTCTAGTTCCTTTGGTTATTTGTTTTGTATTTCTTTTTGTTTTTTAACTATATCTCTGCACAGTGTCTCTGTCAGTATGTAATAAGTATATAATAAATGCTTATTGACTTGACCTGACTATTGACTTGTAAACTCTTATTTTAGAAACCTGAGATAATGTATCCTAATTTCTGCCCCTCCACCTCCCCCAATTATACTGAGATTTTCTGACATATGTATGAAAAGTTGGTCTCTCACTGACCTGATCACAGAAGGACTAGATAAGGATGTGTTAAAGTAACAAAAATATAGTCATGGTTAGCTGATCCCATATGAAATAGTCCCTGGAGTGAATCAGAAAGGATATAACCTCATAGGATGAAGAATGATTTACTACAAACCCGGGAGACCTTTTAAAAGTCACTGCATTCAGAACACTTAAGATTGGAAGAACAGAAGAAGCATGAAACTAGAACAAGCTATAAGGAATCATGTATAATTGAGAGTGGAAGTATCAGGTAGAAGCAATTACCTAAAGAATGAGGTTCGGGCCATGGCAATGAGGCTTAGGGAGCTCAACAGCAGATGCATCAGTTCAGAAATCAAGTTCCTAAAGCACTCTTCCCTATCCACGTAATAGTTTAAAAGCAGTAATTCTTTTTCTCATTATGTTTCTTGAACCCCTTGGAAGTCTGAACACCTTTCTTCTGGGCATGGGATGGTGTGTGTGTGTGTGTGTGTGTGTGTGTTTGGTGTGTGTGTGTGTGTATGAAGGGCTGAAGGAGTTATTTACATTTCTTTTTTTTCAAGGTTTACTTTTTTGTCTTTATAAAGGTACTTTATAAAAGTTTAAAATTGTGTCTTTCTAAAGGTAACCACCAGAAATTTGTGGTTGGTGGGGGGTGGGGGGGTGGGAGAGTGGCGAGGTTTGTACTAAGTGGGAATATAGATGAGAGGAAGTAACTGAAGGGGGGAAATATCCACAAAGAAGGAATAAAGACCTAACTGAAGGGGGAAATATTCCCAAAGATGAAATAAATATAGACTTAAACCCTGAGGTGTTTGTTTCCAAAAGCCTTTTTTTTTCCTGGAAGGGGTTTCAGAAGTAGCAAAAAGATGAAGGGAAGTACAGGTCTCTTGATGCTATTCCCTAGAGGGAGAAAGCACATTTATGCCAGGGGAAACCCAACTGGGCATTGCCTAGTAGGATCAAGGGCACCATCACTTTAACATTACAATAGATGTAATTTACAATATTACAGAATTAAATTCCATTTCACAAATGTTCATCAAGCCTCTACTAGGTGCATAGCACTGTGCTGAGGATACAAAGATGAAAATGGAAAGGTTCTTGATCTCAAGGAACCAATATTTTACTGGGGGGGGTAGGGTCAATAGTATAGCATCAATATAGATAAATATAACCAGGGGTGAAGAAGAGACTGGGTAATGAGTTCTAGAAATAGTTGAAGAGAGAAGCACTAATGATGGAAAGTTTCATTAAAAGATGTAGAATCTGAGCAGAAATAGTTTTATTAAAAATAATGAGCAAAACATAACAAATCCTTAAAAAAATAGCCATTAAGCCCAAAGGCAAATTCCTGTTCCAACTATGGGGGTTTCTCTGGTGGAGACTTCTGAACCAGACTGCTTTGGGCTGGTTTATCTTCTTTTGCTTGTTTTCTGCACTTGAAATGGAAGTGAGTGGCCTGGAGGGAGAGGCTAAACTGCCTCTCTCCTTCTCCCAAATCCTGCTGCATTGTTGAAGGTTCTGTAATGGGACTAATTAGTTCTCAAATTTCTCAGGCCAGTGTGGTGCAAGCATCTGGTCATTAAAAATATTTTTATAACTATAATCAAATATAATTGGTTCCCTTTGAATCATAGATAGACATATTTATAATTTTAGTATTTTGCCTATTTTGTTTGGTTAATCCTATATATTTTGTTTATTGTTTTGATTGATTATCTCCTACCCTCTCCAATGCTATGGAAACTTCCTTTAAAACAAAGGAGATACAGTTAAGCAAAGCCAAATGACAAAGTGACTGTAAATACTACATTCTATAGGCATAGGCTCTCACATCTCTACCAAGGAGAGGAAAATAAAGCACACTTCATTTGACTAGTTATTCAATTGAGAAAGTGGAAAGGAACAAATAACACAGTATTTGCTACACTCATAACTTTTGTGCTCCATTCAAATTCAAAACCCAATATTTTGGCTATGGTTTTGAAGTCAGGCCAAAGGGTCAATAGGGTCAGTGGTAGCCATGGCAAGCTTATAACTTATAAAAACAAAGCACTAAAACAAACTTGAGGGAATGGTAGGAATACAAGGCTCAGCCAAAGCTCATATTGGGTTATCAGGGTTTGATTCCTTTGCATGGGAAGGAAGCACAGAGAGGAAGTAATGTCTGGCTCTGATTCGATGACTCTCACTGTTTACTGACAAATTATTCTCAATACTGATGTGTATTAGCTTCATGTAGGTTCAGATTGTCATAATTTTCAATGGTATCTATAAAAATTCACATGGCATTGGTTAGGAGAAAAATAAGTCTGTGACATTGCCATGGTTAATACTCTGTGGAATTTATCAAATTTGGTTATTTTAGGGTTGCTAATCACTTTCATGTGACTCCCAGTTATTTGCAAATCCAGTTAGGAAATTTATTTAGTTTTTATTATTTTCCCCTCCTGAGAACTGAGTCTTTCTGCTCAGAGATCTTCATATCTTTCTGTTGAAAAAGAGATGCCAAATCTTTTACCAACTGTAGGTGAATATGGGCAGACTTTTGGACTAGTCATTTCTTGGATCTCAAATGCTTTCCATGTGCTCCAAAGTCAAGTCTATATTTCAGAGTATATCCTCACAGTAGCAGAATGACAGTATTTTAGTGACAGCTATTAGGCAGCAAGGTACATAATGGATAGCACCCTAGACCTGGAGTAAGGGAAATTGTTCGGTCATTTCAGTCATGTTCAACTCTTCATGACCCCATTTGGGGTTTTCTTGGCAATGACACTGGAGTGGTTTGCTATTTCTTTTTCCAGTTCACCTTTATAGGTGAGGAAACTGAGGCAAACAGGGTTAGGTGACTTATCTGGGATCATACAGCTAGTGTCCGAGTCAAATTTGAACTTAGTTCTTCCTGACTCCAGGACTCAACTCTTTGTGACCCTATTTGGAGTTTTCTTGGCAAGGATACTGCGATGTTTTGTCATTTCCTTCTCTAGCTCATTTTATAGATGAGGAACTGAGGCAAACAGGGTGAAGCCCAAGATCACACTGCTGGTTTGCTTCTGAGGCAGAATTTAAACTCATGAGGACGAGTCTTACTGATTCCAAGCCCAGTAGTCTGTCCACTATGCCAGATGCAGTCCCCTGTCAGTTGGTTGGCACACCCTTTCCCAAATCCCTTCTCCTCCCAGCTTCTACTTACACTTATATTATCCTGTATTACAAGCTCCCAAAGTTACTATTGGTTCTATAGTTCTAGCAAGGAACTTGCCTTTCCCCTTGGTTGTCCCCAATGAGTGAATGGGGTTAAAGGGAGGAGAATTGCCTACATCCTGCTACTCTATGTACGGTGGAGCATCCCAAGGAACAGTGAGTTAACTAATATTCCTGGAGGGCCAGGTATTGCTTAGGACACAAAGAAAGGTCAAACAAACAAACGTGTAAAACAAAACAATTTTTAAAAAACCCATTCCTTACCTTTAAGGAGCTGCCATTCTTACAAGTTCATTCTGATCTGTTTAAAAATAATTGCAGACAAGCCAACTCAGGATCAATGTCAGCATGTACCAGCTTTTCCAACTGTATCCTCTAGATGTTTCTCTTCCTCTCCTCCCAACTACATTTTCCCCAGGTTGAGAATTTCTTTTCCTAATGAATTCTTAAGATAATATGTATGTTCCCAAAGAGTTATCATACTACCTATACCCTTTGACCTAACAATACCACTACTAAGTCTATTTCCAGAGATGAATAGGGGAAAAGGAAAAGAATCTATGTGTTTTAAAATATTTATAGTATTTTGTGGTAGAAAAGAACTGGAAATGTGGGAATGCCTGTCATTTGGGGAATTGCTGAACAATCATGTGGTACATGATTGAGATGGAATGTTACTATGTTATAAGAAATGATGAGCTCAATGATCTTAGAAAAATATGGATAGAGTTGCATGAAATAATGAAGAGCAAAATGAAAAGGAGCAAGAGAATGTTGTATACAATAACTGCAATATAGTGCTTTAATTTAATTTAATTTTTTAATTTATGGAACAAAACAAGCATTTTTATAATTCAGTAAATAAAAAAAGAATGACTGCACATGGAACTGAAAAAATATTATGTATAACTTGTTATTCCTTTTAAATAAATAAAAAAGTTATACTATATATTCCCCCTTTTTTCTCTATCTCTTCCAACCTCGAGATGATTTTAAGAACAACTTAAAATAATATTTTAAGAACAACAATAAATGCCCTAATTAATTACAAAGGACTTATGAAGGAAGATGCCATCTCCATGCAGAGAAAGAACTGAAAAACAGAAGTTTGTATAGAATGAATATATATATATGTATATATATATACATACATACATATATATATATATATATATGCATGTTTCTAATAGAAGCCATCTCTAGGATGGGGGAGGGAAGGAAAAAAAGGGAAGAAAATAAATTTGCATGGTAACTTTATTATATATTTAAAAGGAATAGCAGGTGGTACATAATAGATTTGTAGTTTCATGATAATCTTTTTAAAATTATACTATGTTATTGAAATGTTTTACTCCATAAAATAAAAAAATTAAATAATTTTTATAAAGACCTAACATAGACTCACAAAATAATATGTACTTTAACGCAATTTAACAACAATCAAGGCAACAGAGAATTAGAAACTTTATTTTCCCCCACTGTATGCTAAATAGAAACAAAAACCAAGTAGTAGTCCACCCTATATTGAAGACTCTTTTTGTTCATTTCCTAAATGAAGGCTGCTTTGATTCTTGCTTCTTTGGACTTAGTGACTTTGGACATGTCCCTTCATTTCCCTGTCTTATTTTCAATTAAATACAAGGAGGAGAATGGATTATAAGGTCACTGAAGTCCCTTTCCATTTTAAAACTATGATCCTATCATCATGACCAAAACTTTACTTCATCTTTTTTTTTTTTTTTTTTTTTTTTTTTTAGTTTTTGCAAGGCAAATGGGGTTTAGTGGCTTGCCCAAGGCCACACGGCTAGGTAATTATGAAGTGTCTGAGACCGGATTTGAACTCAGGTACTCCTGATTCCAGGGCCAGTGCTCTAACCACTATGCCACCTAGCCGCCCCAACTTCATCTCTTTTGAGTTAAAAGACTTATCAATTCTTTTAATGTACCCAAATCTTTTATCTCATCATCATCAGAATCTTGAGAGTCTCAGGGATATCTGAACAGTTTTTAGCCCTAGCACATCTAACTGTTTTCTTCCCTGTAGACAACCAAAGAGTCACATAAAGATCCCAGACCCCAAATAACTGGGGCAGCTGCATTTTTGGGATTGTAGCCCTAAACATCTGAAAAGGAGGGCTTATTTCATTAAAACCAGTACCAAGGGTGGCTAGGTGGCTAGGGTGGCTAGGTGGTACAGTGGATAGAGCACTGGCCCTGGAATCAGGAGTACCTGAGTTCAAATCCGGTCTCAGACACTTCATAATTACCTAGCCGTGTGGCCTTGGGCAAGCCACTAAACCCCATTTGCCTTGCAAAAACCTAAAAAACAAACAAACAAACAAACAAAAAACCCCAGTATCAATGGGGCTGGCTTAAATAAATCCTTTGATCCTTTCCAATAAGAAGCCTTGGCATCAGAGACAGAAATGGGAATATACACAACTGAGTTCCATTGTGGAACCAATGTCCTGCTGTGGATTGTTTTAGTGTTATGAAATTTACTCAAGGTCCTCTGTGTGATTCCCTCCCAATCCTGAGGTCTTTATAAAAAATAACCAGATGTTTATCCATGGAGAAAAAGTTTTCAGTAACTTCAAACAGATAGGCCCTTTGGCTCTTTGGGTTTCAGTTCATTAGCTAAAGGAAAATGTTTCCTGGAAACATATCTTTGGGTTGTATAATGAGCATTGACGTATTTTGTAATCTTATTAATATTCTCTTTAAGACTTATAGGTATCAAAGTAGAAGGGGGGTGACTTTATGGGAATAACAAGAGAAAATTCCCTTGTCTATTGTTTTAATTTGAAGCTTAAATTTCTTTGTTTGTTTTTTTGGCAAAGATCTTAATTCTGGACTTTACCACAGGGCATTTTGAAGTTCATCCAATGGGAGATGAGACTTCATCCTCTATTTATCCCTTGCTTGCTGGCAACTCCCATTGTGAGTGTGATTTTAGGTTTTCTGGAGCCAATCCTACCTCCTCCAGGATGCTGTTGTCTCAGTGGCCTATTGTCCTTCCTTGAACCAAGCTCGTGATTGTCCCTGCTGCTTTTATCAAGCAATAGAATTTTCAAAATATTCTTCTTTCATAAACTGTATTTAATTTTGCTGCTCAAATTTCTGTTCAGAATGCTTTGCTCTTATTTTAAGAGATGGTCTCCTTAAACTTTATGGGGGGGGGAGGAAATTTGTAAAGAAAAAGCAAATACCTTAGAGATTTTTCTCAGGGAAATCAGCTAGTCACAGTTGATAAGTACCTTTGATATGATACGCTGATTTGAATCAAATATCTGAGAGAAGGGGGAAAAAAGGGGAAAAAGCAGATTTAGGGGTTGGAGAAAAAGTCCTTTGGGACTGTTTAGAGATGAGGTTCTTTACTTTTTTGTGTCAAGGTTCTCTTTGGCAGTTTGGTGAATTCCATGGAACCCTTCTCAAAATAATGTCTTTAAGTAGTTGAAGCAAATGTTAAGTTTCATTTAGAGGTTAGTGAAAATAAGGATATAATTTTTTTTCTATCCAGGATCATGGATCCTTTGAAACAAACAAGATTCCCTTTGTTTAGAGAGAGATTTGGAATATTCGGTTTCTTGTTTGTCCATTCTGACTGATGGTCCCGAGTTTCCATTCTAGACTACTTATATGCTTTCTATCTTCCTGGCTCTGTTTTGCTCATTTCCATCCTTGTCCTTTCTCATCTTTAGTCCTTACTGTACACTCCCAACTGGGCAGTTAGGTGATGCAATGGATAGAGCATTGGCCTTGGAGTCAGGAGGACAAGCATTCGAATCCAGACTTAGACACTAGACTCTTACTAGCTGTGTGATCTTAGGCAAGTCACTTAATCCTGATTGCCAACACATCCAGGGCCATTTCCTTCCAGTCATCCTGATTCATATCAAGGCTGTTGACTTAGCACAGCTCCCCCCACTCAAGTCCAATCCATGTATTTATAATGGCATCACTTCTTTGATGTTGTGGTCTTCAAAAATGAAGGACAAACATACTCTCAACCTGGCCTTAATTGGTCTGCTCCCAGCTTCTCTTCCTATACCTATAATCCACATTGATGGGACAACTTTCTAAGAGGAGAACAAAATCCTATAAGAGACAAATTGATAAAAACTAGAGTCATATGTACTCCTGTGTTAGAATTTCTTTCTTGACACCAAGAACCTGGGCCATGGGGATTTGAAGAGTCAGATGCAACTGAATGATTGAAGAACAACATACTTTGGGGAATTTGGCATTTGATTAATTTGCTCCTCCCAGATAATCTGTGAACTTCACAATTTCACACTCTCTCTGATCCCTGCTTCAATCACTCTGTATGTCATTACCAACTCCCTTTAAAAATACATATGTTTACAAGGCTCAGACCATGAACAGAATTATTCAGAAGGTAAAGAAACCAAATGAGACTCACATATGAAGCTATAAAAAAGAGGGACAGCTAAGTGGTACAATAGATAGAGCACTGACCCTGGAGTCAGGAGGACCTGAGTTTAAATTCAGCCTCAGACACTTAATAATTTCCTGTTTTGTTTGTGGTGGCAAAGAATTGGAAATTGAGTGAATGTCCATCAATTGAAGAATGGCTTAGCAAGCTGAGGTATATGTATGTATGTCATGGAACACTATTGTTCTATTAGAAACCAGGAGGGATGCGAATTCAGAGAAGCCTGGAGGGATTTGCATGAATTGATGCTGAGTGAGATGAGCAGAACCAGAAGAATGTACACCCTAACAACAACATGGAGTTAATAATAAATCTTAATGTCTTGCTCATTCCATCAGTGCAACAATCAGGAACAATTTTGGGATATCTGTGATGAACAATACCATCCATATCCAGAGAAAGAATTGTGAAGTTTGAACAAAGACCAAAGACCTTTAATTTAAAAAAGCCCTATTATTTTATTATGCTCTTTTGCTATCTCTATTTTATTTTTTTCCTTAAGGATATAATTTCTCTCTCAGCACATTCAGTCTAGATCAATGTATACCATGGAAACAGCATAAAGACTAATAGACTGCTTTCTGTGGGCGTGGGGGAAGGAAAAGCAAGATTAGGAGAAAAATTGTAAAATTTAAAAACAAACAAACAAACAAACAAACAAATAAATAAATAATGTCCTAGTTTGGGCAAATCACTTTACCCCATTGCCTTATCAAAAAGAAAAAGAAAAAAAGAACAATAGCTACCAATGAATAACTCCAGAGGCCTGTACAATCAGGATCATAACTTTTAATAGGGGACTGTCAATGGTCATTGACAGGCAGCTTCTCCATCTAAGTGCTCCTTTAAGCAGCTTCTACTACATTTCTTTGGAACTCTCCACAAATGACAGTGATCCTAAATTCCCTGGTCTTTGTTATAGCCCCCAAGTCCCCAAATACAGTTCCAGGTACCTTTTTCCCCCCTTTCTGTTATTCCTAACATAATTCTAACACTGAGGGACCAGAAAAAAAAATTTCTCTTTCAAATTATACAAAATGGTCTCTTTCCTCACTTGCATGTTGGTTCATCATGACTTGCCATAGTTAATATTATTTCTGCTTTAGTGCCTGGGTGGGTGTCCTTTCATTTATATCAATATTATAGCCCCTAAATTCAGTTCCAGGTGCCTCTTTTTTCTTTCTATTGTTTCTTACCTAATTCTAACACCCAAGGGACCAGAGGAAACATTTCTCTTTCAATTGAACAAAATGGTTTCTCTCCTTAATTCCATGTTAGTTCACTGTGACTTGCCTCAGTTAATATTATTTCTGCTTTAGTGCCTGGATAGGTCTCCTTCCATTTATAACAATGTTATAGCCCCCAAATACAGCTCCAGTTGCCTCTACTTTTTTTCTGTTGTTCTTTTTCCCAGGTCTCACACCAGAGTCCAGAGGAAACATTTCTCTTTCAACTATACAAAATGGTTTGTGGTGACTTACCACAGTTTATATTATTTCTGCTTTCTCCATTTCTATCACTTCCTTATGGGACTGGTGGCTCAGGTAAAGTACCCCAGTATCTATCCAAATGTCTCTCAGAATATTAAGATTCTTCTGAGCAGTTGTTGAGATAATTCCAATTAATTGCAGCCTCTTCATGAACTAGAAAGGAGAAGGAAAAGGGAAGGAATTATGGATTCTCTTTGAAACTACTACCCTCAGAGAAAAGAAAGATTAATAATCCAACTGAGACAGCTAGGTGAAGCAAAGGATGTAATCAAGAGGACCTGAGTTTAACTCTTGAGTTTAATGTCTCAGTCATTTATTAGCTCTATGATTTTGAGCAGTTTTTTGACTTCTGCCTGCCTCACTTTCCTCATCTGTAAAAATGGAGATAATAATTAGCACCTACTTCCCAGGGTGGTTGAGAGGATCAAATGAGACAATATTTGTAAAGAATGTGGCATGTAGTAGGTGTACAATAACTTTTGTTCTCCTTCCCTTGTCCTATATGAAAAATATCTTCAGTGCATCCTCCATACATAGAAGTGTCTTGTAATCAAAGGCAAGCAGATTATTTAACCAAAACTTCAAAATTGAACCCCTGGAAATGGAAAGGAAAAAAAATCTATTACATCAGCCTGGAGCACACCAATAAATAGGAATATTAATTATACATAGTGATTTTGCTATAGAAGAGTATTTCAACTTTTTTGAAGATAAGATCCAATAATTCCCTGATAAATAAAATAATAAGAATCAAATAAATAAAATAAAAAGAACAATGCTTTCTCACTTTAGGCTGTGAAAATAAGGTTAGAGATGTGGGTTTTTCTGGTTAGTGTCTGTTAGCCCCTCTCCCTTGGTAACAGCTTGCAGTTTTGAAATAGGAAGTAAAATTTGTATAGAAAGCAAATGTATTAAAAACCTTTTCTCCATTAACTATGGATAGCCTACAACTTTAAGTCCATTTAGTAAATTTAAATCAGGGGATGTCTGGACTGAATTTGGGACAATTTGGGGTTCAATTTTATGACACAAAAACCATCTTATTTTGACCTTGACCAAAGCTAGGTGGCACAGCAAATAGAGTGATGTGCTTGGAGTCAGAAGGACTCATTTTCCTGAGTTCAAATCTGACCTCAGACTCTTATTAGCTGTGTAACTCTGGGCCAAACACTTAATCCTGTTACCCTTAGTTTCCTCATCTGTAAATCAACTAGAGAAGGAATTGGCAAATCATTTCAGTATCTTTTTCAAGTAAACTCCAAATGGGGTCACAAAGAGTTAGACACATCTGAAAAATGACTCAACAACAACATATGTAAATTATATGTTTACATATCATCCCCTCCAAAAGATTTTAAGCTCCTTGAAGCAAGGCACTTCCATTTTTGGTTTTTATTTCCCAACACCTCACACAGTGCCTTTATAGTAGCTGCTTAATATGAGGTGATTGCTAGGTTGCTTAATTAATGAAACATTATCTCAGATGGGAGCCAGAGTAGAGAGAAGAATGTATGATATTAGTGGTATCTCTGGTGTAACAGAGAGTCAATAAGAATATTTCTGGGGTGGCTAGGTAGCGCAGTGGATAGAGCACCAGCCCTGGAGTCAGGAATACCTGAGTTCAAATTCAGCCTCAGACACTTAATAATTACCTAGCTGTGTGGCCTTGGGCAAGCCACTTAACCCCACTGCCTTGCAAAAAGAAAACCCCTAAAAAAATGTTTCTAAGTCACTTTTGGTGAAGGAGTAAATTGGCATAGGCATTCTAAAGCAATTTGTAACTATGCTAAGAAAATGATTTTAAAGAGACAGACTGCTAGGTAAGGAGGTTTTTTAAAATTATTTTCCTGCTTAAACAATGTTTTTCCTTCTACCTCCTCCCCATCCCCACCAAGAGGGTTAAAGACAGAAGGACAGGTACTATATCCACCAAAATACTTATACCAACACTTAATTTGAAGTAACAAAGTACCTGGCAAGAAAAAGGAGATGCCCATCAGTTAGGGAATGGCTGAACAAATTGTGGGATATGACTGTAATGGAATATTTATGAGCTACAAAAAATAGTGAATATGAAGAAGCATGGGAACTGACACAGATTGAGGTATACATATATATGTATGTATATATATACATACAGACACACACACACACACACACACACACACACACACACACACATATATATATATATATATTAAATGACTACCACAATAGTAACAGAAAGAACAACAAAAACAAGAAAAAGTGAATGTTATATAATTATAATAACCGAGCTTTACTCTAGAGAAGAGATGAGAAAATGTATCTTCCTCACCTTGGAAATATAAGGTATTATGGAAGTAAATGGTACTGTATATATAGAGTACTGGGTCTGCAGTCTGGAAAACCTGAGTTCCAAACCAACCTTGCTGTGTTACCTTGGCCAAGTCATTTAACCTCTACTTCATTTTCCTCAATTGTAAAAGTGGGATAACATTAAGATCTACCTCTCAGAGTTGTTGTGAGACTTAAATAATATTTGTAAACCATTATATAATGCTAACTATAACCATTATGGGTGTAGGTCGTGAAACAAATTTTCAGATAGTTAAATTTTTTATTTGTTTTATTGAATCATCTTTATTTTCTTTTTCTTTTAAACAGTTTCTTATTACAAGAAATATCTATCTGGGTAGGGAATGTGGAAAGATACATTTAAAAATGAAAGTGATGTAAAAACAAGAGATATCAATAAGATATTTCCTTAAAATATTTTCATAATATTTCTTGAAATATTTCCTCCAAGTCTGATGCATCCATCAAGACAAGTTTCATATAGTTGATTCTTCATCAACAAAAATCTCTCATGGTTAAAAATGTTCTATGTTTGTAGTAATTGTAACATTGCATGTTGGAGAATTGTGCCTCAGAAAAAAATGATCTGTCACAGCTTTTGTGGGTGTTAGACATTCTGCAGTGCTGGCACAGTGATTTTCCTGGCAGGGCTGGTAATAAATTATCACCTCCCTGCTCTCCGCACAGCATTAGCATCCTCAGCAGAGTGCTCTCCTTCCCCATCCCTGGCAGTTTCTGTTTCACCTAACAGTAATTGTTAAACAAATTGCATGAGGTCTTCCCAGCTTGGGCATCAGCTTGAAATATAGAGGATCTATTGGCAACAGTTATCTTGCATGTCAACTAATTCTCTGAGTGTCAGACTAGTTCGAGTCTTGCTATCTTTCCCCTAGCAACAGCCCTCTCCTGGCAATAGTGTCAAATAGTCATAGTGACAATGTATATCTGTAGAGCACTGCCACATTTCCAAAGTGTATTTTGCATGATAGGCAACCCCAAGAGAAAGGGAGTGAATATAGATTCAGAATAATCTGATTCAGAACCAGCTCTCCCTGGGGGTGCTAGCAGAGAAACAGATACAGTCTGTTTGATTTTCTAATCATTGGGTTTTAGGCAAGAGGGAGAAAAATAAATAAATACTTTCTCATTCCAGTTACTTCCCCTGCCAAGGAAATCCCACTCACCATTCCCGCCCCCACTTCTGGCTCCAAAGTTCTTGTTGGTTATTTTGTCAGAACCATTAACAATATAAAACCCCCAAACTGCTGGTAATTATTTTCTGCTCCAAGAAGGTTTATAAGGCAGAAGAGTGTGGAAGACTCTCCCAACCCCCTAGCTGATAGAAGTATGGGTAGCTTTACCTAATTGTGGTACATTATAGAAGACATCAGACTTTTTGGATATACTTTATTTAGTTTTAAGTTTTGTTACTTTTTCACTTTTTTATTCTCTTTTAGAAGGAATGACTTTCTAAAAGATAGGGAAGAAAAGGGATAGATTGGGAAATGTAGGTTATATTAAAACAAAAGATGTATAAACATATTGAAGGATGTATGTAGGTTTCCAACCAAGCCTGGGTTGTTTTATATGCTGTTACCCATGTGGAGGGAGATGTAGCCCCACAGATGGCAAAGAAAATGCTTATGCAATGCTACATACCTGCATAAAGAATTTCCTGATTTGGTGTCAGAGCTTTTTGGGGAGAGAGACATGAGTGATCCTAAAAGGCTCTTTTGTAGAGAGACCATGGAGAGGAAAGTTGCAGATGTCAATCTTTCCTCCCTGACTGTTAGAATGGACTTCCTTGAAAGAGAGAGAACCACAGTCTATCTCTTTCTGTCTCTCTGATTCTGGCTCTCTATCTCTGTCTGTCTCGTCTTCTCCCTCTCTTTTTTGACCTGAGATATAATTTCTAGAATAAAACATTCTAAAATAAAAAATTCTAGAATATTAGATATATATTCTAATATCTAAAATATCTCCAATTTCTGTAAGCTATTTTATATTCTTATAAATAGATTTACCTTTTGTGATAACCTTTTATGTAACTAGAGTTGGTGGGAAGGCATTAAACTGAGAAGTGTAAACTAAAGGCTACCTTTCTTCTTGGGAGCAATGAGGAAGTGACTTTCCTTCTGAACCCCTAAACATAATATTCCTAGACTGGAGTTATTGAGGGGGGGGTAGGTAGATATAGTTCTAGTGATTTTAGGTTTGCAAATTGATGTATAAATAATATTTCATTTGGTCCTCACAACAATTTTGGGAGGTAGGTAGTGTAATTATGGCCATTTTATAGATGAGAAAAACAGAAAGAGACTGGATTTGAATGCAGGTCTTTCTGATTCCAGATGCAGTATACATACCCACACTTCCTAGGAACCTCTAATATTCATGTGCTCCAATATTTATAATAAATGCTCAGTGTATGGGTAACAATAAAGGAATTAGAGATCTTAATACAGGTCAAATTTGACTATACAGACATTATTTGGAAAGTGTGTGACTCATATCTAGAATATGTCAACTTAAAGATATACCAAAATGACATTACATAAAGGTAGAGAGGGTTGGTGAAATAGAATTTTATTGAGAATATTGTGTGAAAATTTATGAACCAGAATAGATGAGATTGATAGAGAACACTTGAAATAAAACTCAAAGAAGAGAGAAATAGAAGCAATATTTTGGTAAAAGTAAATTATAGATCACATGGTCATGGACCTTGCCTATCATGGGGGAAGTGTAATTAGGAGAATTCAACTATATAGAGAGTCACTGGGTGTCTTTGATGAACATGAAATTGTTTAGAATTTTTTTGGTTTTCTTTAGTGATAATTTCATTCTTCAATACAGAGAGAAAATGACTGGATAAGTCAAGTGTGCTGAAATGGAAATCATGGGGAAATTGGAAAAAAATAGAAAATGAAAAATTTGTGGTTGGTATTTAAGAAAAAACTGGGCAGAGCCCTAGTGAATATAGTCGACTTGGGGAAAGTGGAGTTCAAAGAGGCATAAACAATTCAGGATGACTTAAAGGGGAATGTATGCTGACATAAGTGGGTTGAAATATGATACTTCAGTGGATCTGCAATCTCACCAAAGCACATTCTTTCAAAGGTACAGAATGCAAGCTATCTTATACCTTCTCATTTGTTTGATTTTTATCCAGGTTCATCAAAGAATTCTCCAAGGAGGAACAATCCACCATCTCAAAATTTTCCTTTAACTTGTAAGCATTCCTCTGAGAATTTCAGGATAGCACTTGGGCTATCCATATGTTATCCCTGGTTCATTGTATATTAAGTTCCACTTTTTTTCTGATGAATATATTTCTGATATCTTTTTACGTTCAAGTCATCATTGGTAATATGTCATTGTGTACTTGAGGGACGAGGTGCTGCAGGGGACAGAGTGTCAAGGCTGGAGTCAGGAAGACTTGTCTTCCTGGGCAAGTCATTTAACTGTTTGCCTTAGTTTCCTCTTCTGTAAAATGACCTAGAGAAGAAAATAACAAACTCTTCCATTATCTCTGCAAAGAAAACCTCAGATGGAGTCATGAAGAATCAGTTTTGTTTTTTGAATCATCTGCAAATTTGATTCTTTAGAGATTGTAGTGTTTCATCATTTCATCAGGAGTAACACATTGGCATTCTCAACTATGTTTGAATTAGTTCAGATTAACAGCAATGATAGTAGATTCAAATAAAATGCTAAATAAAATCCATAAAATGGATGGGGAGCAAAGAAAAAGGTAATATAACACTTTATTATAATGACATACCTGAGTGGTTATGATCCTGAGCAGGCAAGGGACATCCTGAAGAACTGGGAGGGTATCTGAGAAGAGCTTTATAGAAAGGGGATGGATAAATTCTAAAGACAAAGTTTATGACTCCTAAATTTGGCTCTATCTTACTGTTAAGTGGACTTAACAGCAGGTTTGTATAGATTATTAGATCTGGATTAGGAAATAACTTTATTTTTCCTGGTACTATGATACCATGGTTATCTACTACTTATCTTTTAATTACAAAAGGAGGAAAAAATGAAATCTAACCAATAGAAGTATTCATAATTGGAATAGGCTACTTCAGGAAAAAGTGCATTCTGTTTCATTGAAAGCCTTAAAAGAGTGGCTGAATGATTATGACGTAGTGTTGCAATGCTAATTTTTAGATTTAGTGGGACTAGATGTCTTCTGAAACCCCTTTCAGTTCTAAAATTTTGTGACTTTTGTGCACCTCTTTTTTTGTAAAATAGCACAAAATTTGTGAGAAATTAAAATACTCTTTTCTGAGATTCTTAACCTGGGGTCTGTGAACTTGAAAATAGATTTTACTCATGAATTTAAAAAGAGGGGTCTTCACCAGACTGCCAAAGGGTTCCAGGCCAAAAAATTCCTTGCTTTATGGATTCTTTTTCTGGCAAGATAATGAGTTAATTTTTCCCCAAATTACATGTGGTATGTTTTGGATGTGTATATATTTTTGTGAAATGATGACCAATGAATGTTTATTTTTGAAATATTTTAATTTACCTTTCCTCCTTCTGTGACATCTTAGTACTTTCATTTTGGCCCTTGATTTTTAGGTTTTTGAAAGCACCTTGGAGCCAGATACTTATTTGTTGCTTAATGTAGATTCATATTCTGTGCTATCTTTTTTAGATCAAAACCCCATGGACTAAGCTTATTTTGTTAAGAGAGACTTCCTGGATGGGAGGGAGTAGGAAATTTTCAGTGTTCTTTCCAAAGGTGGTGTTAGTCAGCACTTTATTATCTCTCCCAAATAATAATAGTCGGATACAGTTCACATCAGATAAACATTTATTTATTCTAAGATCCAGCAGAGAAAATACACTGATAATTAAAAGTTGTATAATAAAGGCACTCAGGAATTCTTTTGAACAGGACAGGACCTCTATAAGCAAATTTTGTGCCAACATATAATACATTTATGCTGTTTCTTATTATCCCCACCTCTCCATCCCACTCTATACTTAAAAGTATAATTTTTAACCTGTATTCTAAAGAAATGTGTCTTGGCTAAAGATTCTGGCCTCAGTCTGACTCTATAGTTTCCCAGGGGATACAAAGGAAGCAATCAGTTAAAATTCAATGTTTTTGTCATAAGAGAGATATCCTGTCAGAGATGACTAACTTCCTTTGGTTTGTTAAAAGGAATTATGTATTGTGGGCTCTGCTCAGAGCTTCCATTAGTTTTCTAATTCTCCGTTTATTCTAGAGAATACGTCACTGTCTGTGGGCATTAGTGTCCCAAGTGTGTGCCTCTCTGAATAATGGGTTGCCAATTTTTGTGCACATTGAGAATTTTAACACCTTGTGAAATCCCAACAAGCCATTTGGAAGCATATTGGACTTGTAGTTAGGAACCTTGGTCTCAACCTCTTTTCCAATCTCATTGGGCATTACAACCATTTTCACATTTTCCCCATCTGGCCAAACTGGTCTACTCTCTATTTCTTACAAACTACACTACCTTCCATCTCTGTGTCCTTATATTGGTGGTTCCCATGCCTATAATTCACTCCCTTGTTGCCTCCACCCCACAGAGTTCCTCTCTTCCATTAAAATGCAACTGAAGGGTGGCTAGATGGTGCAGTGGATTGAGCACCGGCCCTGGAGTCAGGAGTACCTGGGTTCAAATCCAGCCTCAGAAACTTAATAATTACCTAGCTGTGTGGCCTTGGGCAAGCCACTTAACCTCATTTGCCTTGCAAAAAAAAAAAAACTAAAAAAAATGCAACTCAACCACTATCTTTTTTTGTATGAAACCTTTCCTCATCTTCCTAATGAGTAGTGCCCCTTTCTCCAAAAGGTCTTTTTATTCAATTAGTTTGTATATATTTATATTTATAAACTTTCTATTTATGCTATAGATAGTTACTAATTATAAAAGTATGGGCAAGTCTCAACCTCTTGGTTCCTCAGAAAACTTTCTAGGACTTTACTAAATCAAAGACTGGAGACAATCCACCTTTGTGAGAAAGGGAGTTCCCACACTGGAAGTTCTTTATACGAATAAAATCTTATTTCCTTACCCAGTCATACATCTTGGCAAACCAACTATATTGAAACTCCCATCAGCAGTCCGTTTTGCATATGTCTGGGTATGTGATCTTCTTATACATATGAAGACTTGCTCCAGAAGGAGGAAGACTTGACATTGTGATACTCAAGAAGTTCAAAGTGGTCATTATAATTGGTACTCTGGGATTCTCCTCTGCCTCAAAGTTAAAATTGCCAAAAATCACATTTGAGTGATTGCCAAAGGTCAATTTTCATAGTTGAAAGCATTTCATATAGGCAGTACAATCCTGGAAGGCAAATTTTGCTTCCAGGGGACTAGGCAACTTCAAAAAAACCCACTCTTTATTCTAGTCCCTACAGATCTGGTTTTCACTTCCACACTTTCACAAGTGTTGTATCCATAGTCCCACGTAAAAATGGGAATAGGGAGCTATAATGATAGACTTAGGTGGGAGTGAGAAAGGCAGCAAAAGATATCTCATGATGAAGTATCTCACCTGAGACCAACTTTATGGTAAGCAATGAATTATAGTGGAAAGGGCACTGAACTCAGAGTAACTGGGCCTGCTCCAGGTCTTCTCCCTCTAGGGTAGAAGGGTCAGAATGTTCTCTGTCAAGTCACATTGCTCTTCACAGTCTCTCCCTTTCCCTTAAGAGTTTACAATCACCTGAGAAGTCAAGATAAAGACAATGGAAATAATGAAAGAATATAAACCTAATTTTAAATAGATTATGAGAAATCCCAAGATATGTATTATAGACAATAAATAAAAGTCTTATAATCAGTTTCTCCGCTCATTTTGCCCAAACAAAATGGCAATCAGAAGTTGGAGAAGTGTATGGGTTAGACTATATCAGAAAATACACAAAAGTGAATGAGTTCTCTGCTGGATGTAAGATGTAAGATGAGATCTTAGCTCAAACCAAGAGAGAGGCCCTAGGAAAAATCTCTGAAGTATTTAGGGATGCAATCAGTGACTTGCTGAGGAGTCAGCTTCCCCTACATGTCTGCCCCTTCCAGTAGCTTTCTCTCTCCTTCTCACAGCCAGACCCAAAGAATATCTAGAACTTCACATGTACCTCTTGAAGGAAATAACTCATATAAACCCCATTCCTCGCCCAGATTACATAATAAAGACCATATCAGCATTCTGTCCACTAATTGGGAGTTTTCTTCAGCTTATACAAACACAGAGCACACAAAATGCCTCAGGCTTGTCAACTCAAGTCACAAAAATAATGAGTCCCATTGTTCCAGATTTCTGATTCACTATTTACAAATTTTGCAGTTATTTCAGAGGGTGAAGACTTGAGCTTTGATAAGTGGAGACATAGTCTCAAGGATTTAGAGTAAGCTGCAGCAATGGGAAGGGAAATCGTGACCATCTATCACATGTGGACTGCCATTGCAATTCCAAATGGCAGATGAAACCATGTTTACCTGACTTGTCTCAATCTTCAACGCCCAACTGACTTATTTTTGTCCAAAAATATTCCAGCCCTGAGGAATTCTATTGTCCTGGGGAAATAGTGTGGATGTTGAGGTTTTCCTTATGAATTGTGTTTCTCTTTGCCCCAGTAACACACGGGATATAGCAATAAGTCCTGAAGAAGAGCAAATAAATGAGGAAATCAACAGAAGGGTCAGAAGAGCTGATGGCCAAAGTTCTTTTAAAAAAGGGAAAACAAAAATATGTATATGTCAGGACTTTAGGAGTAATTTCACAAATGCACTTCTTGCCATAGTTGCATATTTTCCTTGAACATCCTGTTACTTACATTATGCCCTCTGAAACAGAAATATTTCTGTTAAGAAGGTTAAAAGCTCTGATAGTGTTGCAGATATGATCTGTTATTTAGAAAATGGAATAACTTCTGTACTAGATGAAAAGTGTTGAGTTGCAAGAGATGAGAGATAATCTACAGTAATCCTAGAAATTTTCTTGGGTTAGAAGGGGCCAAGTACAATTAAAAAAAAAACACTATATGGAAGGAAGACTTATGATAGCTTTTGGTGTAGAAAATCTGTTTGGAAGACTGCTTTTAAAGTAGTTTTAGTGGCTTACAGAGAACTTGGCGTAGTAACTAGAGAAAACTGATCTTCAAGTCAAGATGTTATTTGTTGTCCTTTCTCAAAGACCATGACATGAGGTTGATGATGCACAGACAAGTGAATTGGATTAGAGGGAGAGGGGGCTATGCTAAGTCATTAGCTTCATTTCTCCTCCACAACATCTGGGTCCATTGACCAGATATGAACCAGGATGATTGGAGATGGTCCTAGATGTGAGGCAATCAACATTAAGTGACTTGCCCAAGGTCATACAGGTATAAGAGTCAAGTGTTTGAGGTCAAATTTGAACTCAGGTCCTCCTGACTCCAGGGTTAGGGTTCTATCCAGTGTGCCACCTAGCTGCCAAGAAGATATGAATTCAAACCCCACCTTTGAGAGATACTGTCTGTGTGACTGTGTGTAAGACACTTCAACTCTTAGCAGTCTAGAAAACTCTTGGAGACTCTAAGTTGCAGAGAAGGTGCTGCCATGTATTGGTAGAAGGAATTTCCTCTCTGGAGAGTTTTTTTTATATCAATGAAATCACAGATCTTGTCCCTATCCCTAATTATAACTGGCATTTATAGAAGCTTTTGGAGATTTACAAACAATTTTATATCTATCTCATTTGATTCCCCCAACAATCTTTTTTTTTTTTAATTGGATCAATGATTTCATTGGTATAGAGAGCTCCTCCTGAGAGAACTCCCTCTCCAAGTTTGGACGGGTAATTTTTTTTGTGTGACTTATGGCCAAAGAGAATTGCCTAGGGCACTGAGAAATTAAGAGATTTATCTAGGATCATACAGCCAAGATATGTCAGAGGCAAGGTTTGAACCCAGGGATTTCTTATACCAAATCTGACTATCCACTACTTTAAATAGTTTTTCTTGTAGTGTTGCTTGCAGGTATAGCTGGCCTCATCTGATAAATGAGGAAATAGATTTAACTTGAAAACAGGATTTAAACTTGGGTCTCCAATTTAAACTTTCTGTCTGCTATATACCAACCTTTCATCAAGAGAAGCAGTATTGGGCAGTGGAAAGAACACTAACCCTGGGAGTCAGAAAAACCCCAGTAGATGCTATCTCTGATGTTATCTGTGCTCTACCCTGGACAAGGCATTTAACCTTTTCATCCTCATTTGTAAAACAGGGATAGGAATATTTGCATTGCTCCCTAATACTGAAAGGAAAATCCTTCACTGACTTAAAACCAAGGAGTTATACACATTATGGTTAGTATCATTGCTTAAATATCTTCAGTCTGTAACCGAATTTACTGCCAGTTATCCATGGTTAACCATGGATTAATTTCTTTCCCTTTTCTTTTCATTCTCATTGACTCAGCTCTCTCTCTCCTTCACACTTGTTCTGAATTACCACCATACTGTGCTGACTGGGGATATTGGTTCCAAACTACCACAATTACTTCTATCAATTATCCTGGCTTCCCATTTTGCTATCTTCTGTTAGTGATACTGATCTCTCAGTAACCCAGATCATCTTTTTCTCTCCATGAGAAGCACAAGGATTTTTGGATGCAGAGGTCCTGTGAAATAGAACATTTTCATCTATTTTGGTTTGCTTTGGCTGATCTGGATATAGTCAGGTTATAGTTTTGTGGATTGCTATGTAACTCTTTAGGGCCTTCTGTAAATGAACATAAATGTGTAAAGAGGACAAAGGGAGCCTGGTGACCATGGAGACTGTATCATAAATAAGATTCAAAGAGTGGGACTGAACTACTTTTTTAATCTGTCTTTAGGATTTTCTGAGGGCCACAGACATCTCTGGTGCTTGAAAACAAAAGGAATTGTAAAGAATGGAGAAAAGAGAGCAGGAAAGAAAGGAGAAAGAAGAGGAAAATAGAAAAAACAGGAGGAAAGAATACATAATGTTTTAAATGAGATGCAGTCATGCCATAGTGTGCCTTCATGTGGAAAAAAGCAAAAGGGACTCCCTTAATTTTCATAATCTTGGCTCCAGAAAAAAGAAACAAACATGTCTCCAGCAGAGCAGTAGGTAATTACAGGGGCAGAATGTTGCATAATTCTCAGGTTCAGTCATTTTTGCTTGTTTTTTATTTGTTTCAAGTGAAGGTTAAATTCTGACTTTGGGAAAAGTAGATGGAGGATTAGTTTTTAAAAATGATCTATGTAAAAACAAAAGACACCAAAATCTTTTTTTTGAGTGGAGGTGACTATGAGTGATAAGTAAGAAGGAAGATTCAGAGGATAAATTATTGGAGGGGAAAGGTATTGCCTCTAAAATGAGGGATTTGGTGTTCTTGCCTATCTTCCCTCACTTAGAAGGACTATTTATGTTGAGGACCATAATCCTTTCCAGCCCCCCTTTATTCCTCCTTTCTTTAAGTACAGTATTTGGCATCAAAGAATAGCAGAGTCAAAAAACCTACATTTAAGTCTTAGTTTTTCCACTGTGTGACCTTGGGGAAAACACTTAATCCTGATTATCCTCAAATATTTTCATATGTAACATGGATAATGAAATACTTTCCCCTCCTAACTCACAGAGTTGGCATAAAAATCATGTTAGGTAAAGTATATACTTTATAATAATAAATTCATTTTGCTCCTTTTTTAAAATTTCCTTTTTTATTTATTTAAACATTACTAAAATAATCTTGTTGTAGGAGTAAACATAATCCCCCCTTCCCCTACAAAAGTAAAAAAATCTCACGAGAAATAAAGTGAAAGAAAGAGAAAAAAAATGTGCTTCAGTCTGTGTTCCGATCCATCAGCTCTGTCTCTGTAGTGGATGACGTTCTTTATCATAAGTCCATCAGAGAATTTACTTCCACAGTTGCTGTTGCTGATCTCGATTCCCTCTATCCATTCCTCCCCACTACCCTCTATTATATTTTCTCTCTCCTTTCACTCTGTCCCTCATCAAGAGTGTGCTGTGGGACATCTGAGTGGCACAGTGGACAGAGCACTGGCCCTGGGGCCAAGAGGCCCCAAGTCAATATCCCACCCGAGAGACCCAGCACCCACCCATCCCTGTGGTACTGGACAAGCCATCCAATCCTACCATCTTGTAAAAAATAAAAAAAGAAGTGCATTATATCTGACTATCCTCTCCCTTTTGCTCCTTTTTCTAGCTTTCTATGTCCTAGTAAGTATGTATATATATATATATATACATATATATATATATATATATACTATAATATATATATATATATAGTGTGTGTATGTATATCTATATCTATATATCTATATACATATCTATATATCTATATATAGATATATAGATATGTTCTTTTCTTTCAGAGCCATTTCTGATGAGAATGAAGCTCCCTCATTCTCCCCCTCACCTTCCCTGCTTCCATACCATTGCAAAAGCTCTTGACTCTTTTACATGAAATATCTTAGTCTATTCTACCTCTCCTTTCCTTTCTCCAAGTACATTTCCTTTTCTCTCATTGACTCTATTTTAAAAATATATTATACCTTCAGATTTGGTTCTTTTTTGTGATTTGACTATAAAAGTTCCTCTTAACTGCTCTAATAAATGAGAAGGTTCATATGAGTATTATCAGTATCATCTTCCCATAAAGGAACACATGCAGTTCATCATCATTAAATCCCTCATAATTTACCCTTCTCATCCACTCTCTATGCTTCACTTGATTCCTGTACTTGAAGATCAAACTTTCTGTTCAGCTCTGATCATTTCAATAGGAACATTTGAAATTCCCCTGTTTTAAGTCAATCTTTTCCCCTGGAAGAGGATGTTCAGTTTTGCTGGGTAGTTGATTCTTGGTTACATTACAAACTCTTTTGTTTTCCAGAATATTATATTCCAAGCCTTGCTAGCCCTTAATGTAGATGCTGCTAAATCCTGGGTAATCCTGACTGCAGCACTACAATATTTGGATTGTTTTGTTCTGGCTGCTTGTAATATTTTCTCTTTGACTTGGAAGTTCTGGAACTTGGCTATAATATTCCTGGGAGGTTTTTTTTTGGATCTCTTTCAGTAAGACATTAGTGGATTCTCTCAATTTCTATTTTGCCCTCTGCTTCTAGGATATCAGGACAATTTTCCTGTAGAAATTCTTTCAAAATGAAGTCAAGGCTCTTTTCCTGATCATGACTTTCAGATAGTCCAATAATTTTTAAATTGATTCTCCTCGATATGTTTTCCAGATCATTGTTTTTTCAATAAGATTATTTCACATTTTCTTCTAGTTTTTCATTCTTTTGATATTGTTTTATTGTGTCTTGATTCCTTGCAAAGTCATCAGTTTCCTTTGGCTCCATTCTACATTTGAAAGATTTGTTTTCTTCGGAGAGGTTTCTTTCCATCTGGCCAATTTTGCTTTTTAAGGTATATTTCTCCTCATTAACTTTTTGAACTACTTTTTACATTTGACCTAAACTAGTTTTTATTATGTTATTTTTTTTCTTCAGCATATTTTTTTGGATCTCCTTGACTAAACTGCTGACTTGGTTTTCATGTTGTTCCTGCATCTCTCTCATTTCTCCTCCTAATTTTCCCTCTACCTCCCTTACTTGATTTTCAAAATATTTTTTTGATCTCTGAAATAGCTGAGACTGACTTCCATATTTTTTGGAGGATTTAGATGTAGAAGCTAGAACTTTCTCATCTTCTGATTGTATGTTTTGGTCCTCAATGGGACCAATGTAATTTTCTATGGTCAGGTTCCTTCTTTTTCTGTTTACTCATTTTCCCACCCTTCGTCTGTGCTTCCCAAACTTTTGAGTATTATTGGGATACCCTGGCAAAGGCCCCAGTATGTGAGGCTCTGACTGCTCTCCTGCTTGTGCTCTGATCTGTGTGATGGCAATAGGGGCTCACAGATTGTGACCAGGGTCTGAATATGGACAAAGCACAAGAGTGAGTCCTGTCCCAGGGTCAGAGGAGAGACCTTGAAAATCTTCCCCCCTACACCTTCTTACCTTCTGTGGGCTAAGCACTTTGGGAGCAGCTGCCCAGTGGCTCTATGTACCTGCTTCCATTTCCCGTGATCTGTGCTGTGCTGAAGACCACAGCTATGCTGATGGACTTGGCTGCTCTGAGGCACATGTTGGCTCCCACTCACTCTGGCAGAGGTTTCCCCACTGATCTTTGAAGTTGTGCTTGGTGTTCCCTGGGTTACCAGGTCAGGAAACTGCTTCTACTGCCAGGAGCCAGTGCTCCCTAGGGCGCAGGTGTCTAGATGCCCTGTGGGCTGTTTGCAGGAAGAATGGAGCTCCTTTGCTCAGGTGTGATAATCCTGGTTGTGCTGCTACCCCCTCCACCCCTGTGGAAAAGAGCTTTCCCATGATTTTCTAGCCTACCTTGGGCTGGAGAATTATCTCACTGGATCTTTCTGTGGGTTCTGTCTCTCAAAAATTTAGTTAGGGTCATAATTTCAAGGTTCCTGAAATATTTCTGAGAGAGCTCCTAGGAAAGGTGTCCTCATACCACATCTTGGCTCTGCGCCCTTTTTATTAATAGTAATTATTATCATTATTATTAATAATAATAATTTAATAATAACATTATTAATAATCCAGTGGATCCATGATCTAATCCATGTGGATATTTCTTCCACTGATGTAACGATTAACCCATATTTACCTTTTTCATGATTGTTACATTCTCCCATAGATCATAGAGGCTTTACCCAATATATTTACTCTTACATAGATTTTTCTTATATTTTAATAAGTTGCAAGTTCCTCCAGTTTAGACACTGTTTTGCTTTTAATTTTGTTTCCTTGTGATCTTTTGTAATGCACATATAGGCATATAATAAATGCTTGTTGATTGATTTCATTGGTGACACACTTGGGCTTTCTAGAAATCACATCTGGAAATTGTAGACATATCTAATCATTCGTGAATGAATTAGGTCCATTGAATCTATGGATTCCTTCCAGATCAAAGTCCTTTATAAAGACGAGTTAATAACACCTGTACTTCTAGTGGATAGTTTATGGTTTAGCAGTTCATGCTTTAATTTAAAGTTAAAATATCACCACTTTCATTAAAACTATAATTTCCTTGAGGACAGAGAGTTTTCAATTTATGATGTTGAAGTAGAATAGAGATCCTCCAATGCTTTCATAGTCCATGGTTGTCCCAGGTGAGCAAATAATTCTCATTAGTAATTTTACTTTGTGGGATTGTCTTCACTCATGTCTGTTAATAAATACTTTAGGAAATACAAAGCCCTTTCTAAAGATATGAGGCTAAGTAAACAAGTGTTAGTTATATGGTGCCTTTTGAAAAGAACCAAGTAAATCAGGGATGGGGAAACTGGTGTGATATTGCCAAGACAATCACAGGCAGGACTTGAAATTCAATAAATGTAGGAGCTTTTTAGGGGTGAGTTAAATATAGTGCATGAATGATGCTATAAATATCCAAAGATCTTTGGGAGAAAAAAAGTTCCCCATCCATGATTTAACTCAAACTTAAAATTTTACTGTTTTGGGGAAAGCCACGCCTACAAAAATATTTCATAGCATTTGGTGGGTAGTCCTGGAAAATGAAAACATCAGAAACTGGAATGAAAAACATGATGGGAATAAAAGCAGATGCTCAATAAACATTAGAAATCACTTTTATATTTGTTATGAGAAATACAATGATGTATATAAGACACAGTCCTTACTCTCAGGGAGTTGGTTTCCAAATGATCATTTGGTTTCCAAATGGTCATTTTTCTAGAGACAAATGAGCCCAGGAGATAGTATGAGAAATCCTAGAATAAATCAGACACATCTCATTTTTCTCCCTGCATATGCTTTCCTGAAAAAGAACAGGAACAGCTAAGAGTAGGAAAGTTTGGCTTCATAAGAATGGCTAAGTGATACTCTGTGAAGCAGGCAGAAGATCCAAGAAATTAAAGAAAGCCATTGGAGGCAGAAGGTTTGTCATCTAAATCATTGGGAGTAATATCTACCCAATGAAATCCTTGATTCTTGTGTTAGTAAAATAAGTGTGTGTTTCAGAAGCAAGGAATTCAGCTGTTTTTCCTTCCTATTTCCTTCCTTTCTTTTTAGTAGCAGTAGGATTTAACACAGAAGTATTTTACCTTTCATTAAAACCTCTTTTTTTTTTAATTTTGCTTAGCTTGTTCTGATTTTTTTAAATTGTAGAATATATGCCTATATACAGAATAGGAAGGAAAGGACAGACATAGAGATAGACTCAGAGACCCACAGAATGACAGAGCAGCAAACATATATATTTTTCCTGTCATATTTTACTGCTTCATGCTTATTCACAGAAAAGATCAGTGTCGCTTTCCTCCCTTCATTATAGAAATTACAATGGGGCATGAAAATTATGGACAGACATAGGCAATACATTGTTTAGTTTTGACATTTTTCTTCATTTGAACTTTGTGACAAGGGACTGCTCACTGTTTAGGGAAAAATAAGAACATATTCAGAAAAAAGTGATATAAAAACAGAAGTCATCAATACCAAAAAGATAAAAATGTTAGTGTCAACATGTCATGATTGAAGACTATTATAAGTTGTTAAGGCCTCAAATTCTTGTCTGGATCTGGAATCTGATTGGTTTAAAGACTTCCTTGTCATTTATTCATATCCTTTCTTGAATTCAGCAGAGGGATCCATCCAAAGTTCTAGAAGCTTCCTTCCCTTACTCTTTACATTGCAAAATGGAGTTCTCAGGCTGTCCACCTGTCATTCTTTTGGCAACTTCCTGCTTGTCAATCAAGTGAAATGTTTGCTCTCTGAGTTGCTTTCTGGATTTTTTTATTTTTGATCTTTGATTTGTGGCAATAGATTTTCAAACATTACAGTGCCATCTAAAGATACTGTAAATCACTATCACTGTGCATTTCCCAGTTTTCATTGCTAACTATAAATCTTCAAATCATAAAATCACATAATTTTCAGAGTTGGAAGGGATTTTAGGGGGTCATGCAATCAGGAAGCCTAGCACTCTAAGGTGAGGGCTTGGGGAGTCCTCTTCATCCAACTCACCTGTGACTCCAAAAACCTATATCATATACTTCAATCCTACCTTGGTAAAGCCACCTAGCAGATAAGCTAAACCAGAATGAGAGTAGATGAAAGACCTCAAACCTATTGGTGAGTTAGGATGGTGTCTAGTCTAAGTATGTAAAGATTTTCCTCTGCAGAATGAAAGCATGAAAACAATTTGTTCCAAAAGTCACAAAGGTTGCTGGAGCAGGTGCTGTGGAGTGCTTGCAGTTTGATCAGACTTTGAAGATGCCAAAGTCATCCACTGCTTCATCTTGGGTCATTGCCAGGCATCTTGACTTTTGTCTTGCCTTTGGACTTTGATGACTTTGAAAGATAGAGTGAAGCTGACAACTCTGTGCAACTCTGCCCTCTTAAATCCAATCCACTTAAGATATCACCAGTGATATATTCATTGGTTCTCTCTGAAAATGAAGGACAAACAATAGTCCAATCAACACATAAAAGGAGTATTCACTATACTATAGGTGATAAATGGTCATCCAATCTTTGCTTGAAGACCTCTAAAAGGGGTAATCCACCTCACCACCTTTTAGCTCAAATTGTTAAGCCTAATAATCCCCCCTTAACAGTAAACCTAAATTTTCTCATTTGGGATTTCTACTCATTACTCCTATTTCTTTTTTTTGAGACCAAAGACAACTGATAATGTTCATCCTGAGACTCTTTTCTCAAGGCCCAGTTCTTTATTCAGTCTTCATAGGTCTTGGATTCAAAGATCTTCTTATCATGCTTGTCTTCCTCTCTAGAGTAAGAGTAATAATTAGTAGTTTCTCTAGATTATTATTGTCTTTCTTAAATTGGGGTTTCCTGACCTGAAAAAATATCATTGATGTGGTTTTTTTTAGTTTTTTTTGTGAGGCAAATGGGGTTAAGTGGCTTGTCCAAGGGCACACAACTAGGTAATTATTAAGTATCTGAGGCACTGCACCACCTAGCCGCCCCTATCGATGAGTTTTGATGAGGGCAAGGTTCCTGCAAGTTATGCCTTAATATCCAATCCAAGACTGCTTTCACATGAGTACTACTGACTCATGTTGAATTTGCAGCCCTTCAAATCCCCAGATTCTTTTCAGAACAACTTATTAATCTTATCTTATTCTTCTGAAATTGATTTTTGTACCCTAGCACAAGCCTTTGAAGTCATCCTTATCAAAATTCATCTTATTAGATGCAACATTGTTCTTAGGCCTATCAAGATTCTTTTGGTTCCTTATTCTGTCATCCAACGTGTCTGCTACTTCTCCCATCTTTATATCATCTACGCATTTAATGAATGTGCCATCTATACCTTTATCCAAGCCATTGATAATTTGGGTAAATATCTCCTCCCTCCCCCCTCCCAGGAAAACAAAATATAACAAATATTAAAGTACTATAAATATAGCAGCATATTTGGAAGTCATTATATAGAATGAACGATTTTTTTTATTTTAATAGGGAGATGGGGTGGCATTAGGGAGACAGAATTTTTCTGTTTAGTAATAAAAAGATCAGCAACATGGATATACTATCTTCAAAATTGTTGATAAAAATAAGACAGCTAATAATCATCTTAGAGGAGCAATAGAAAGAATTGCTGTAGTCTAAGCAGAAGGGGCTATACAAAAGTGTTTTTACCTTTTCTAGTCTGGGGAATAATAATTCTATACAGGTTAGAAAAATTAAAACCTGACTCTGAAGTGAAAAAGAGCCACCAAGTAAGCAATTAATAACAGGAGACAGAATTGACAGTCAACTAGGGAAGGAACAAGGCATGGACAACAAGATAACATTGATTAGTAAAATGGGAGAGAGCACCACAGGCTGTGCCAGAATAATAAAAGCTTGTCTAATGAAAAGGGGAATGTTAGTGGCAATACTTCAGATTGAGCAATCAGACAGATTCTGGCTTAAATGCTGGAATGTATGTCAAAAAGCAATGGCACCACCTCCTAAAAGAAAATAAATATAACTAGAATCTAATTACTCTTAAATTTTCTTCAATGTCCGAATCTTTTACATGAAACAAAACTTTTACATATGGGGGAGGATAAGGAAACTTTTATATAGTCCTTGATACATGCCAAATACACTATATTTTCTCACTTTATTCTCATAACAAATCTGTGAGCTAGGTGTTGTTATTATCCCTATTTTGCATTTGAAGAAACTGAGGCACACAGAAGTTTAGAATTTGCCCAGTATCATACAACTAGAGAATGTTTGAAGTCTGACTTGAACTTAGATCTTCCTAACTCCAGGCATCTGCTCTGTTCACTGCCCACCAGCAAAATCTTTGTGATACTTGACTAGTGAAAACAGTTCAGATCTGCTTAACTTGAATTTTGCCTGGAGTAGTAGATAGAACATAAGACTTGGAACTCAGATTCTTCCTCAGATCAGGGATGAAGCAAGGATGACCATTAGCACCACTATTTTCAATACAATAGAAGAAATATTAGCTATAGCCATTAAGAGAAGAAAAAGAAATCAAATGAATTAGAACAGGCAATGAGGAAACAAAACTATCACTCTTTGCAGATGATATGATAGTATACTTATAGAACCCTAAAAAATTAACTGAAAAACCAGTTGAAATAATGAACAACTTTAGCAGATTTACCAGATATAAGCTAAACTCACATAAATTATCAGCATTCTTTATATGACCATCAAAGTTGAACAGGAAGAAAGAGAAAGAGAAATGCCATTTAAAATAACTATAAACAGCACAAAATACTTGGGAACCCACCTGCCAAGACTGATCCAGGAACTATTTGAACAAAATTATAAAATACTTTTCACACAAAGTCAAATCTAAAGAACTGGAAAAAATATCAATTGCTTGTTAGTAGGCCAAGACATATAATAAAAATAACAATTCTGCCTAAACTTATTTGCAATATACTAATCAAACTATCAAAAAGTTATTTGATTGAGCTGGGGAAAAATAACAGCAAAATTTATCTGGAAGTATAAAAGATCAAGAGAATTAATAGAAAAAATATAAAAGAAGGTGGTCTAATAATACCAGATCTTAAACAATATTATAAAAAAATAATCATTAAAACTGGCCCTGGCTAAGAAATAGAGTGATGGATTGTGAACACAAGACACAATAGTTAATGATCATAGTATGCTAGTATTCAATAAACTCAAAGACCCCAGTTTTGGGGATAAGAACTCACTATTTGATGAAAGCTTATGGGAAGACTAGAAAAGAATAGGACACAAACAAGGTATAGACCAACATCTCACATCATATACCAACATATGGTCAAAATGGTTGTATGATCTGGACATATAGGGAAATACAATAAGCACAAAAAGAAGAGCAAGTAATAGCCTATCTGCTAGATAAATGGAGAGGGGAAGAATTAGTAATCAAACAAGAAATAAAGAGCATTGTGAAATGTAAAATAGATAATTTTGGTTATATAAAATTTAAAAGATTTTGAGTGAAATAAATCAATCCAAGATTAGAAGGAAGGCAGAAAACAGAAACATTCTTTGCAGCAAATATATAGAGAACTGAATCAAATCTGTAAGAATTCATACCATTCCCCAACTGATAAGTGGTCAAAGGATATGAACAGGAAGTTTTCAAATGAAGAAATCACAACTCTCTACAGGCATATATAAAGGAGTGCTCTAAAACACTTTTGATTAGAGAAATTCAAATTAAAACAACTCTGAGATACCACTTCACAGCCTATCAGATAGGTTAATATGACAATAAAGGAAATGATAAATGTTGGGGAGGATGTGAGAAAATTGAGATAGTAATGCATTCTTGGTGGAGTTGTGAATTGAGTCAACATTTTGGAGAGCAATTTGGAACTATATCCAAAGGACAACTGTGCATACCCTTTGATCCAACAATATGATGATGAGTCTGTATCCCAAAGATCATAAAAAGGAAAAAGGACCTATCTGTGCAAAAATATTTATAGTAGTCCTTTTCATGGCGGCAAAATATTGTAAACTGAGGGAATGGCTATCAATTACAGAATGGCTGAAGAAGCAATGGTGCATGAAATATGATGGAATATTGAACATAAACAGGCTGATTTGAGAAAAATCTGGAAAGATTTATAAGAATTAATGCAAAGTGAAATGAGCAGAACCAGGAAAATAATGTATACAGTATCAGCAATCTTGTATGATAATCAACTGAATGACTCAACTCTTCTCAGCCACACAATGATCCAAGACAATGACAAAAGACTCACAAAGGAAAATGCTATTCATATTCAAATAAAGAACTGATTGAATCTAATGCATATTGAAGCATATTTTTTCATTTTTATTCTTTTTCATTTTTTTCTTTTTGATTTGTTTCTTCTTCCAGAATGTGATTAATATGGAAATATATTTTACATAATAACTCATGTATAATGTATATCAAGTTGCCTACCATTTTTGGAAGAGGGAAGGGAAGGGGAGAGAGGGAGAAAAATTTCAAACTCAAAATCTTGTTTAAAATGGATGCTAAAGGGGTGGCTAGGTGGCTCAGTGGATAAAGCACTGGCCCTGGAGGCAGGAGTACCTGGGTTCAAATCCAGCCTCAAACACTTAATCATTACCTAGCTGTGTGGCCTTGGGCAAGCCACTTAACCCCATTTGCCTTGCAAAAAAACCTAAATAAAAAAATAAAATGGATGCTAAAAATATTTCAACTTGTAATTGGGAAAAATAAAATATTATTAAAAATTTTAAAAGATCGAAAAGAAAAAAAGGGCCATGAACCAGAAGCAGTGGCAATAGAGGAGTTAATATTGGAAGTCATTGTCTCCCTCCAAGTTTACCAGCATAATGGTATTCATAGTAGTTGACAGTTCCAGTAATTCAGGATCCTCTCTTCTTTTGACTTCCCGTTTTAGGGATTAGGATACTTCCACAGAGCTTATCTCTGGTTGTCTCATTCACCAGCTACTTATATCTCTGGTCAAAATAGCAATGAAGCTGTCAGAATAGCTTCAGCTATGCTTACACATCTCGAGGAAGCCTAACAGTTTAAATTTAAGATCAGTGGAAAAAGAGGAGAAGCTAAGAATGGATATCATAGCACCCCACTCTTCTGGGAGAGAGTATTCAAGGAAGGACAACTTTTACTGTCATTGATTTGTCTTGGAGAGTCAGACTCACTTCTGACAGGGTGTCTCACAAAATCTTTACATCTCTTCCCTTCTTGGAAACTTTTTGTTCCTTGTATTTCCTTTCACTGTGATTATTTCCTGTCTGTCATTGATGCTGCTCCTATATCCTATGACCAAACCTCCAAAGACTATGCCATAGAGGAGTCCTAGAATTCCTGTCCTGGGGTGCAAGGGGACAATGATAATAGGTGACATAGAAAAGGTTGAGTAGCTCGACTTTCATTTTCTTAGCTTTTTTTTTTATAAAGAAGAATGATCTCTGAACTAAAACAAAAAAAAAAAAGAAAAAAGAAAAAGAAAAGACACCTTTAGGGAATGACTATCCAGATTGAGTAGGGAGACATTTAATGTGGTTAAGTTACCCTGATGAGCTGCCCAGGTTCAGTGAATTATATCTAGTGGTAATGTTGAACCACCATCAATGATCTTTTAAAAGTTGTAGATAGGGGCAGCTAGGTGGCGCAGTGGATAAAGCACTGGCCCTGACGTCAGGAGTACCTGGGTTCAAATCCGGTCTCAGACACTTAATAATGACCTAGCTGTGTGGCCTTGGGCAAGCCACTTAACCCCATTTGCCTTGCAAAAACCTAAAAAAAGTGTTGTAGACAAAGGCAAAAATACTTCAGAGCTGGAGAAGAGCAATTGATCTGCCTGAAAAATAAAAAAAAAAAGAAACAGAATGGAACATATAAACTAATGAATTTGACATATTCCTGGCCAAATTTTAGAAAGGGATATACTGAAGGGATCCCTAGGAAATATTTAGAAAAGGAAAAAAAAAAGATGCAACATTGTTTTAGTAACAGAAGTCATGCCAGAGAAATATCATTTCCTTTTTTTTTTTTTTGAAGGGATTACTAGAATAGTAGAACAGAGAATGTTATGTAGTTGACATAGGATTTAGCAAAGTATTTGGTCACTTCTCATGCTATTTTTGTGAAAAACCTGCCAAGATATAGACTGGATTTCGAGGTAGTTAAGTGTATAGATGCAAAGAACAGCCATTAATTGGTTGACTCAGAAAGAGGTCTCTGATAGACTAATCTAGTGATCTGTGCTTGGCCCACTGCATTTAGCATTTATCTCACTGATCTGGTTAAAGGCTTGCTTATGAACTTTGCAGATGACATGAAGCTAAGAAATAGCTAAGACATTTTATATGACAAAATCAGAATTCAAAAAAAATCTTGACAAACTAGAAATTGGACCAGATATATAAAAATGAAATTTAATAGTAATAAATGTCAAATCTTCTAGATGAATAAAAAAAATGAAGTCCATGATTCAAAAATGAAGGAGTATCACTAGATGGTAGTTTATTTATTAAAAAAAAAGTAAATCTGAGGGTTTCATTGTACTGCAATCTGCTTCAATGGCAGCTGATGTAATCTTAAATTACATTAAGACATGTATAGCATTGGAGATTATGGATAAGATGTTCCTATTGTATTTTGTTGTAATCAGACCACATATGCAATCTTATTCTTGGGGTCATATTTTAAGAAGCATATGGATATTCAGAGAGTTAGAAAAGAATAATTAGGATATTAAAGGGTATTGAAATCATTTCATATGAGAATTCTTTGAAAGACCTGGGTATCTTTAGCCAGGGGAACAGGAAACTTAGAGAGTACATGATAGCTGGAATGGAAGAGGGATGAAGATTTGTCCTTTTTTGCCCTAGAGGAGAAAACCAGGAATGAATTGAAGTTGCAAAGAGGCAAATTTAAGCTTTATATAAGGTCAAATTTCTAAACACTTATAGCTCTCCCATAATGGAGAGGACTGACTCAGGACAAGGTGGTTCCCCCTTCCATGGAGGTCTTTAAGCAAAAGGCTAAATAAAATTTTTCCAAGATGGTATAGAAGGGAATCTTTATTGTGTATGAATTAGACTTCATGGGCCTTGAGGTCCCTTCCAACTCTAAAGTTCTGTGATTTTGTGAAAAAGATAGATGTAGAATTCCTGTTTGGGCAAGAGAGGAGACTCAATTTATGGGCAAGCATTTAAGTGTCCACCTTGTGCTGAACACTGTAATAAATATTTATTATATAACTAGTAAGAGAGAAAAAAATTGAAGCAGTCCTTACCTTCAAGGAATTTATGTTTTTTTTTAATGTTCTTTACCCTGGGTATCGTTATTTTATTTTTTTTATTTTCACTTAGGAGTTTATGTTCTAAGATTAAGAGTCATCAAAGAGCCTCTGAGCTGTCTCCATCTCTTGTTTTCAACTTTTGTCTTCAATCTACAAGTTGATGCTCAGAAAAGGGCAAAGCCAACTCTTCTTTTCTCTTCTATCCCAGTAGGGGTGGTCCTTCCTGTTGATGTCTTAGTTACTGGCAGCCTTGGCCAGTACCATACAGTTCAGATCAGCCCCTCCTGTCCAACAGGAAATATGGCCAGCAATAGTTTTGTCTAAAATAAGCATTAGGAGTCCTGAGGGCAAGGAAAGGCCAAATGTATTATAGGAAAAAGAGAGGCATGAGGCAAAGATTCCACAAGGGAAGAAAAGGGACCCAGCAAATGAAACGTGAGTGCACCATTGTTGACTTATTTAAGTTTTTTCCCTAAGACTGGATCCTCATTACTCCCCAATTCTTTCTTTCAAAGTAACCCAAACTAAGGTGAGCAGCAGCTGCCTTGAATAATTTCATAGTGAATATTGCCCCTGAAATTTTCCATTCTGATCACTGTTGCCCAGGATTTACTACTTTGGGAATTGGGAGGCCAGTTCCTGAATCCCTTGATGATAAGAAGGTAAGCAGAATAGAGCCCAGAGCCCAAAAGATTCTTTGAGCATTTCCAAGAAAGGCTGTCTTTTTGTTAAAGTCACTAGTTTCCTTTTGCCAATTCCAGGAAAAGAATTATCTATGTGGGAAAGAAAAACCTTCTTTTTTAATTTCTTTAGAAAAAGAAGAAATATAATATTATACAAAATGAAAGTAAATATAAAAATAAGAACAGACTTTATATACAAACCCTGCCATCTGAACCATCCTGGGATTATGGACCATAATTAACACAGAGATTGCCCAGTAGAACTGACTGACCAACATGAGTTACTTCTTTACTACCAGGAAGTCCCTTTAAGATATAAAAAGACATTTTCTTCTGTCTTATTTTACCTCTTTTCAGTTTGTCTTTGTTTCATGCATTGCACAGCGTATACTATAATCTCACATAGATGATAAATTTTGAGAATAGGAATTAATAGTATCTGCCAATTTCAAATTGCTTATTCCAACTCAGGATAAGACCAGATCAGGAGCATCCCAATTTTTATGAGTTGCATTGATTAATTTACTTCCAAGAAACTGGATGTCTGAAGTCCATAATGCAAGAAACATTCCAGATCTGTGGATCTCAGAATTTCTAGTAAGAAATCATCATGACAATACATATACACAATATTGGAAACAGAGTGCTTATTTTCCTTAGTGGGATTTTCTAGAGACTCAGAAGATATCCTCTCTGCTTTCTTAAAGACCAATTTTCCTAAAGGAAGGTAGAGGCATAGTTATGGCTTAAATCAGAGAGTTGGAAAGGATCCCAGAATATTATCTATTTTCATGGTGCTTCAGGTTAATACTGTAGCTAAGAAAGGCGAACTGCTACTGTTTTCTTAAAGATGTTCAGGGAGCTCCTTGAGAAGAGGGACTGCCCTCCTCTTTTTCTGTAACCTGAGCACAAATTAGGTGCTTAATACTTGCTAATTGACTATCTGTTTTTTTCTAATAATCCATTCCAATGCCTAGCAACTCTCAACATGAAAAGAACAATTCAACTGTGTTTGAATATCATTATTCTGCCCAGTTCTCTTTTGGCTTCACAATATTAATTTGGAAACCAAGGAAGGGAGGAAATGTATTCTCCCCTCTCTCTTCTCTGTGCTTATTTTGAGAAAATATAACCTTTGATTCATGAAGAATCATGAATTATAGTTAGCAGCATTTTGCATTGCTAACATACTTCTATACATCTTTGAAATGGACACCTCCAGGACTTATCAGATAATATACAACCTACAATACTGACTGATTTCTCTTTCCCCTCTGTCTCTGTCTCTCAATATTTATGTATATCTATGTCTATAAATATGGATATCTACTGCTGTCTTTCTTTTCTGTCTCTGCCTCTTTTTCCTTCTCAATATTTATGTATATCTATCTCTATAAATATGTATGTTTGCCTCTGTTTCTCTCTTCTGACTCTGACTCTTTTTCTCTCATCTATGTCTATAAATATGAACATCTCTCTACAGTCATATCTCTCTAATTCTAATGCTAATTGAACTATACTGGTAGGTCTCAAATTCCTGTATATTAATGCAAACTAATACAATACTTGGAGCATCATGGATCCTTCTTTTAAGTTCCATTCTATATTTCTCCATTTTCTATTTCTATGTTAACATACTGATTGATTGACTGACTCTCCAACATGTCATTTTTCTGAATCTCAGAGGTAATTGTTAACATTTCTAGAGAGAGGTAGTGTGAGTTGGAATCTGACCTCGAACTCTTGATACTTACTAGCTGTATGACCTTGGGCAAGTCACTTAACCCTGATTGTCCCACATCCATGGTCATTTCCAGTCATCCTGATTCATATCTGACCACTGTATCCAGTTGGCTCCAGAGGAAAAGTGAGACTGGTGACTTAGCACAGCCCCCCCCCCCCACTCAAATCCAATTAATGCATTTCTCATGGCATCACCTCCCTGATGTCCTGGTTTTCTTTGAGAATGAAGGACAAAACATAATTAATATTGTTATTGTTATTATTAATTACTATGGTTTAGCATAATGAAAAGGGATCTGTCTCAGCTTGAGAAATTCCTCGGTTCAAGTATCACCTATAAATACTGATTCCAGGACCCCAGGCAGGCAAGTCAATGCTTCTTAGTACCCCCAGGCAATTCTCTAAGAATCTAAATTTTTATTATATATTTCAGTTATTTTTAAGTCATATTTGACTCTTCATGACATCATTTGGGGGTTTCTTGGCAAAGATACTGGAGTGGTTTGCCATTTCCTTCTCTAGCCCATTTTTACAGGATTAAGTGACTTATCTAGGGTCATACATCCTATTAAGCATCTGAGATCAAATTTGGACTCAATAAGATGAGTCTTCCTGACTCCATGTCTGGCAGTCTATCCTCTGAGCTATTTAGTTTACACATGAGAAAATTTAGGCCCAGAGTTAAGTGATTTATTTAAAATTTTATAGCTAGTAAATAGCAGAAATGAGTTTTGAACGAAACTCTCAAAATCCAGTACTTATTGCTTCTCAAATCAAATGAACAAATAAAAAATAAAATATGAAGATCAGATATAAAAATTCATTCATTCATTTGGTTTCCTCTAAATGATAAGCTTCTTGAAGATAGACTAGGGACTGGGTAGAATGGGCTGCTTTGGAGGATGATGGAGTTCCTGCACCTGGAGCTCTTCAGTGATGTCTGGGGGAGCATTTATTGAGAATGCTGTACTAGATTCATGTTCTGTCTCTCCCTTGGAATCCTCTCCTACCTTAAATCAAACCTAACTTTGCTTTTTTTATAAGTCCTACCCATTGCTTCTACTTCTACACTTTGGAACAAAACCAAACAGTTAAAAGCCTGGGAATTTCTACCCATTCTTTTAAGACCAACCTAATGTTACTTTCTTCAGGAAGCTTTCCTTCATTCCATCCTCAAGGTCTCCTGGTAGTTAATGACCTTTCTCCAACTCAGACTTCATAACACTTTGTTTTGCTCCCCTTAATGAATTGATCATGTTATCTTATTTGTGTATATTTGCTATCTATCTACTTACTAGACTGTAAACTCCATGAGGACAGGGACTGTATCTTCCTCCAATGTACCTCATTGTGTGCTAGCCCAACCCATAAAAGGAGTGTTCTCTCTGTTCTCTCTGTTCTCTCTCTCTCTCTCTCTCTCTCTCTCTCTCTCTCTCTCTCTCTCTCTCTTCTTCTTCTTCTTCTTCTTCTTCCTCAATATTTATCTATATCTAAATCTATAAATATGGATATCTTCCTCTATAGATAGCTCTCTCTTGTAGTGATAGAGATCACGATAGACTTGTAATTTCATCAATGTTAGGCGCTCCTAATGAAAAACTGCCTCGACTGGGACATTGGTTTAATTTACAATCCTAGAGAGTGACTTTGGACACACAGATAAGTGATTTTCCCAGAGTCATATAATTAGTACATATCAGAGATGGGACTTGAATTCAGGTCTTCCTGAACAGAATACCAGCCCTCTATCTATACTGTTGTTGCATTTTTTAAAAATCTTATGTCCATTATGATGTCTGGTATATAGCAGGTAGTTAATCAATTCTTTCTGTTGATTGATTATTCAAATGAACACTGAGGTCTTTCTAATGCTAAATCAAAAAAAATATTCATGGAGAAGTCTTTATTATCTATTACTGTATAGTGCCTAGCAATATTGACTGAACCAGGGCTGCTGATTATGTATAAGGAAAGTTGAACATAGAACAAAAGAAATGTCTAAACATACATTTTAAAATTCAACAAGAAGATAATCAACTTATAAGGCAGACAATTGCCTGATTGTAATTTTACTGACAACATGTCTTGACAATGATTTTGGAATATTGATGACCCTCAAAATCTTGAGGAACAAAGGAATCAGGGAGAGTAGGGTGAAGGTGTTAAAGGGGAGTAAAAGAAATACAAAAGAAAGATGACAGGGTGACAAGTTAAACATAATCCAGGGAATAAAAAAGTCAGAAGCCTCCTCCACAGTACACCTACAAACACCTGCCCTTTTGTTAAATGAATAAAAGAGAGTCTCTCCCTTTAACTCTTTAGCTTCCTGGGTAGAGGCCAAAACAGTGTCACTGGAGGTGGCTGAGAGGGATTTTGCTTGGGGTCCCTAAACAGAGCTGGTCAGATAGGTCACATGTTTACTATTATCAAATTTTTACTTACTCCTTCCAAATATTAATTCATTTCACAAACTTCTGAACATAGACAAGTTTCCTCCCAAACTCAAGAGAATTAATTGGTTAAAGAAGATCTAGTCACATCACCATAATTATGAACAATTGTTAGCTTAAATTGGAAGCTTCCTGCATTTATACAAATTTTTGAAAGGTAAAGGAAATTATAAACTCTTTTGATTTTTGGCTTTTATTTCTGAGGTCAAGTTCAACTTTTAAACTTATTGTTTTTGTTCTCTGAGGGTCTTTGATGTCTCTGATTAGAAACTGTGTACAAGATTACAGACCCCAAGACATGATTGGATCATAGACCTTTGAACTGAAAGGAACCTTAGAGATTATCTAGCACAACCACATTATTTTTCAGATGAAGAAACAGCATACAACTGTTATTTGATCCATAGTTCTCTGACCCCAAAGTCAGAATTCTTTTTATATAACTTACTGTTTCTGAAAGGTTGCTGGATCAAAATTTCATCTAGGGTGGAGATAACTCATGTCACACATCGCTTCTGTCTTCTGCATTCTGGTGAACAAATCTAATCCTTAAAGCTTTTTTTTTTTTAAAAGAAAACAAGCTATTAAGTCCCTATTGTAGTTTCTATTCTTCAAGCTATAAAGTTCCTTTAGCCAGTCCTCGTGGAGTGATATCAAAGCCTTTCACTATTCTTGTTGTCTTCCACTGAATCATCAGTGCCTTTTCCAAATTGTGATATTCAGAACTGGTCACCATCACCAGATAGGGTCTGCCCAGGGGAGGGTATAGAGATACTATTAACCTCCTTATTCCAGAAAGTTTTATCTCTCTTAATATAGCTCAAGAATGCTATATTTCATTGTGGGATCACATTGAAATCTGTAGCCCACTTAAGCTTTTGACCAATTTTTTTACATAAAATTAAAAGATTTTCCAGGAACTAAATCAGTATAGAATTGCAATTTATAATAAAAGGAAACACTTAGTGGATTCAGAAATTGACATAAAACAAAATAAGTATGGAGAATTTACTAAACTCCATAACATCAAGCTGAAGAGAGAAGAGTTGTCTAAAGAGACTACTGTGGATATATAGGAACCCATAAAAATACTTAGATTTTATTTAAGTGACATGATGATTTTTACTTTTGCATTCCTATATATAGATTCCCCAACACACATTCATACACACACACACAACACAGACATATTATTGTCAATAATTAATCCTTCCCTTATGACAAAAAAAGTTAATAAAAAACAAATAGTATGACCTCAAATGATAATATATTCAAAATTCTGGTCCCATAATCTTCTACCTCTTTCCTGAGAGAAGGGAGGTAAATATGATACAGTCTTTCCTCAAAAACAGTAAATGGTTATTATAATTTGCCAGAATTCAGCTTCAGTGATGAAAAAAAATACACTGCTGTAAAAAACAACTGAATTATATTTATGTTCTTTTTGTACTCTATCAGTTCATTTTAGTCTTTCTAAGTTTTGTTGAATTTCTTGTATTATAATTTTTTAACTACAAAACTGAATTCCATCATGTTTACATGCCACAGCTTGTTCAATCACTGATCTGGTCCACAAAGGATGCTTCTGTGAATATTTTGCTATATGTTAAATCTTTCTCTCTTAGACCTCCTTAGAGTCTATGACCTATAGGGAGATTGATGGGTCCAAAGGAAAGAAGAGTTTATTTCTGGAATAATTCCAAATTGCTTTCTAGAATAGGTGGAATAATTGACAATCCAATCAACTTTTTTGTTAGAGTACCTGTCTTCTTATAGTCCATCAAATATTGACTTTTTCCATTTTTTGTCTTTGACCCTTTGCTAAGTTTGAGATGAAACCTCAAAATTGTTCAAATTTGCATTTCTCTTATTATTAGTGATTTGGGGCATGTTTTTAGTGTGCAATTCTTTTGAAAGAAGTTTGTTCAAATTCTTATCTATCAGAAAATATTTCATATCTTAAGATACTTCGTATCTTAGTATCAGATTTTTAACAATGATATCTGATGTCAATCTTTTCATTCAAGCTTTTCTAATTTTGTCTGTATTGATTTTTTGCAAAAATGATTAATTTTACACAATTTATATAGTTCATTTTATATTTTATTATCACCCTTATACTTTTTTGTTTAAAAAATATCCTTTCTCTCACTCTCACATATAGATGTGAAAGTACTTTCTATGATTCTCCTATAATTATTTTATGATGTTCCCTTTTTACACTCAGGTTACATAGCCATTAGGAGTTTGCTGTGGTATTTGCTATAAATACTGTTCTAAATCTAATTCCTACCAAGCTGCTTTCAAGTTTTCCCAGAAGTTCTTATCAAATCAAAACCAATTTATATTTTAAAAATGCATGTCTAATAGATGAAATTAAGAGCAGTTAATAAAGAATTAATCTAAAGGAATGACGTAGTCCTGGAAGAATGGGGTTAAGTGGAAAAGTTTCAAATGGTGAGGAAAGTTAAATATAATAAAATTTGTATTTTTAGAAGTGGACCAAAGAAGTGAACAGGACCAGAAACATTGCATAGAATAATAACAATATTGTATGGTGAAGAACTGTGAATGACTTAGCTGTTTGCAACAATACAATGATTCAAGACAATCCCAAGGGACTCATGTTGAGGCATACTCTTTCCTTTCCATACTATCTACCTTATGAGAAAGAATTAATAGACAAAGAACAGATCGATGCATGTTATTTTTCTCTTTTTTTCTTTCTTTCATTTTTTATTAAAGTCTTCTTGTACAAAATGGTTAATATAAAAATGCTTGACATGATTGTACATACATAACCTCTAACAGATTGCTTATTGCATCAAGGAGTTAGGAGAGATAGAATTTGGAACTAAAAACTTAAACTCCTAAAATTGGTTTTAGTATGCAATTGGGGAAAAAGAAAATATTAATTTAAAAATACTTTGCCTTTCAGTAAAATAGCAACAATTCATAGTCACTGTTTCACAGCAGATGTATACAAAGGAGATTTTCCCAAACACGTGGGAAAACAGAAAAGCAGAGTGATTGGTTACAGGGAGCTGGTATCACATTAATTCATTTATTTATCCTAATATTACAAAGAAGTATTGCTCAAACACCCAAATAACTAACAATGGTTAACACTAATGCTATCTTTCATTTTTCATCTCCTTAATTTCCTGTCCATTCTTGTATCACAGCTATACGTCTATCTACCTAATGTGAGCTCGTGTGATTGTAGAATGCCAGATTCTTACGGGTCATTTTACAGGGACCTTACAGGTAGTCCAACACAATCCCCAGGGAATTTAAGCAATTTGCTTGAGATTAAATAAATCCCAAGTATCTTGGGAGGGAAGGCAAGTGAAGCTACAACAAGATGTCAAGTGTTGGGAGTGTAATAAAACACTCCTCTTTGCAACCAATTCTCACTTTGCTACCTAACTTTTTCCTTTGTTGATGCCATTGCTACTTAGTAGATCCCTGGGTATATTGTGGGAGAGATTAGACCCTATTTCCCACCATAGCCACTTTGGTTAATTCATCTGTGACATGAATGAAACTTGGCTCTTGGCAGATTAAGTAGAACTTTCTTAAGATCTGGATCATGTTGGTTCAAAGTGTGTTAAAAACCTGAATACAAAAAAAAAATCATCATCAATTGATAGGTATCAGTCAAGAAAAGGAGTTCTTAACTGGGTACAAGGAGTCTCAAGAAGCTTGTGGATAAATTTCAGGGAGCTTGTAAATTGGGAAAATTAGGTAATTATTTCAATATAATTGGTTTCCTTTGAAATCCTATGAATTTCATTTTATGTTTTGAATACCATTATTCTGAGAAAGGTGCCATGGGTTTCACCAGACTGCCAAAGGGATTCAAAATACATTAAGAACCTCTGGTCTAGAGGAAAATACCATGGAATGCCCCACACATCTATAGTTAGCTCTGTATTATTAACTTGTTAATAAAGGATTTGGATGGAATCATATATACAATATTTAAAGAGAACACAAATCTAAGATGGATAACTAATTCAACTGATTGACTTAAAATACAAAAAATATCTTGTGCTAGGATGGTTAGTCAAATGGAATAAGATACAATTTAAAAGATAAAATGAAAATTTCTAGAATGATACAGAAATAATTTTCAAGAGCATAAAATCAGGGAAATCAGATAGACAAAAATTTCTGTGAAGAGGATCTAGAAATTTTTATGTGTTACAATACTAAATATAATAATAAACTAATACATAGAGTGCTTAAAATGTACCAGACACTGTACTAATAAGCCCTTTACAATTATTTCTTCATTTGATCTTCACTATAACTATGGGAGGTAAGTGCTATTATTATCCCCATTTTACTGATGAGAAAACTAAGGCAAAGAGAAGTTAAGCTATTAAGTATTTAAGGTCTTCCTAATTCCAGGCTTAGAGATCTGTCCACTGTGCCATTTAGTTTTCTAAGTTAAAAGCTCATGAAAGATTCTACAAGTGCAATATAGCAATCTGAAAAACATTAATGTGATCTTAGGTTGGATTAAGAAAAAGGATTCCAAATAGGGGAGTGATAGTCATGCTCTTCTGTAACCTTGTTGGGGTACCATATTTTAGGAAGACATCGACAATTTCAAGCATCCAGAGAATTCTGATGGTTAGGGGCTTTGAGATAGAACCATATAATACTTAGGTAAAGAATTTTTTGGCCTAGAGAAGAGTGTGCCTGAAAGAAATCTTTAAATATTCTAAGGGCTGTCATAGAAAAAGGATTAGATTTGTTTTTCTCTTTCCCAAAGGGCAAAGCTAGGAAGAGTGGGTGCAAGTTGCTGAATAGTTTATTTAGATTTAAATTAAGGGAAATATAACTAGTAGAAATATTCCAAAGTTGAATGAACAAGTGTAATACTGTTCACTAGAAAAGTCTTCAATTAAGAAATAGATTATCATCTTTCGGGAATTAATTAATCAAATGTCTGCTATGTGCCAGGCACTGAACTATGACCTGGGAATAGGAAAACTTAAAAAAAAAATAAATGTCCCTGCTCTCAAGGAGCTTGCATTCTGATGAGTAGACAATATTCATATATATATATATTTTTTTTTACATATTTATATTTTAAAATAGAGACTGATTAAAAATGGGTCAGACAAGAAGAGAAGGAAAACAGGAAAGAACAGAGGAGAGGATGACATACTTAAGAGGAAACTGTGATTAAACTGGACATATTGCAGATATGTCAGGAAGGATAGGGATTGAGAAAATGACTTTATTTGGCATTAAAGATATTGTTGATAACTTTGGAGAAATTTCAGTTGAATAATGAGATTGGAAAGAAGATTTCAGAGAGTTTAAAATTGAGTGAGAGGAGAAGGAGTGGAGGCAGCAACTGTAGATTATTTTCTCAATGACTTTAGGCAATAAAGGTTAATTAAAATTGATGTTAACCTAGAAGGGAATGAGAGATATAAGCTTGGAGTTAAAAAATGATAGGATCAAGTCAAGTTTCTCAAGAATTAGGAGAATTGAATGTGTTTATAGGGACAGGAAAGGGGCCAATAAATAGGGAGAGACTCAAAATTAAGGAAAGATAAGATGATAAATGGACAATTTGTGAGAGAAGACAAGAGGGGATGGGCTTATGGGTATAGGTTAATGAATTTGCCCTACCATGGAGAAAGCCTACCTCTTCATGTGATATATGGGTAAAAGAGGAAACAGCAGGAGAAGAAATCTGAGGGATATGAGATGAAGAAGAGAGAAGAGAAAGTTCTCGGTGAAGGATCTTAATTTTTTTGTAAAGTATGAGTTGAGAATCTCATCAGAAAAAGGTGGGGCATGGAAAAGCCTAAGAAGAGAAGACAAAGTGTGGAACAACCACAATAGTATGATAGGAAATTAATTTGGGTGGAATAGCAGCTGCATTGTAAGGTGCATTTGAGATTAGTTAAGCATAAATTAATAGAGGACTTAGTCATTACAACTTTGTGATTTCCTTCAGTTTTATCATACAAGCAGCAGCTGTATGGAAGTGAAGGAAGTGATTGGTGGCCTTGGGTTTTATCAGAGTTGAGCTTTATCAAAATAGGATTGATGATAGCACAAAGAAGCAAACAATTTGGGAGTAGAATATAGTGTAGAGTTAAATTGATTCTCTAAGGAACTGAGGAAGGGAGGAGAAGGGATAGAGAGATTAGAATTAATGATGAAGACAAAGAATTAGAGTGATGTGGGAGGAAATGGGAAAAAATAAATGATAATCAGAAAAAGGAAGTTCAGAACATGGAAATGAAACTTTTGTGAAGCTTGGTCAAAGGTATATCCCTACTTTTCTATAGCTAAGGTGGACTAAAGTAGATCATGTGAGTTGAGTAGACTGAGGACCTAGGATGTTACAGTATACGAGGGAGAATAAATATATTTGTTGAATTTACCTAGATTAGGGGTGGCTAGGTGGTGCAGTGGAGAGAGCACTGGCCCGGGAGTCAGGAGTACCTGAGTTCAAATCTGGCCTCACACACTTAATCATCACCTAGCTGTGTGGCCTTGGGCAAGCCACTTATCCCCATTTGCCTTACAAAATCCTAAAAAAAAAAGAATTTACCTAAATTGAAGGAAGAAATTACAGAATAGAGGAAGACTGTGAACTAATTCTTATCAAGAAAGAAAGTGTTTTGGGAAGGTCGGCAGAAAACAGTTATCAGAATTTGAATGAGGTGATAAATTTGGATTGTATGAACCTTAGAGCAGGACAGGTTATTGAGTGATGGCAGCAGAGGGAGGGGTCTGGAAGAGGCAATGGAGGACAAGGAATCATAAGTGACAGTGTGGAGAAGGAAAGAGTGGAGAAGGAAACAACATCAGGAAGGAAGTCAGGTCTCAGTGAGTGCCAAAACATGGAAGGAGTGAGAAAGAAAGAGGTTTAAGATGAAAACAAGTGTTAATTATGGAGAAGGTATTTTAGATGGCACAATTGAAAGGTGGGAAGATATGGACTGGGACACTGGGGAGATTGGGTGGACAGGGATAGGAATCAGACAGCTGAGATTGGAGAAGAAGAGTTGTTCAGCATCTATTCTAGTATCAGGTATAATGGAAAGATTAGAATGGGTTGAGGAATGCTAGCTATGAAGGCAAGTTTTTGTTCTTCAGTTTTTTGAAGAAGACCATGACATCAGGGAGGTGATGCCATGACAAACACGTGAATTGGATGATTGGGGGGGGGATATGCTAAGTCACCAGTCTCACTTTCTCCTCTAGAGTTCTCTGGGTCCAGTGGACTGATTTGAATCAGGATGACTGGAGATGACCTTGGATTCAAGGCAATCAGGGTTAGGTGACTTGCCCAAGGTCAGCTAGTAAAAATCAAGTGTCTGAGACTGGATTTGAGCTCCCAGGTTATTAGAAAACCCAAGGTTGATTAATACTGGCACAGTCCTTGATCATTTTTAAGCCATGAGTCAGAAACTGTGTTTAAGAAAACCAAGGAGGCCCTCTCTAATTGCTACCCCTATCCCCAACACACACAAATATAACCTCACTGAAAAACAGCAGAGTGGGCAGCTTGTACTACTTGAGAATGAATCCCTTATGGTCATAGATTTAGAACTGGAAGCAATCCTAGAGGCCATCTAATGATACCTACCTCATAGGTTACTATGAAGATCCAATAAGAAAATATTTTCAAAAATCACCCAGCACATAGTAGGTTCTATTTTAATGCTTATTCCCTTACCCTTTCCAATCCTATATATCTAAAATTATGGAAGGTTAGATCTATAAAGGAATTTTAAAGGTCATCTAGTCAGAGATTCACTGTCTAATCAAATAGCCTCATTCCATTTGACCCCAGAGTGAAGAACAAGGCAATAGGAGCAAGTCATAAAGAGGTAAATCTGTCTTTAGAAACGGTTAAGTTCCTCCTCCTCAGAGATCTTTAAATACAGCCTCATCAGGTTTGTTATAATGGGGATTACTCCCTTGGAAAGTTGTGAACTCCCTTCACTTGAGTGCTTCAGCCAGTGTTGGATGGTTATTTGTCTGGTATGTTATACCAGGGTTCTTCTTCCAGGAAGACCCAGAAATGTAGAGCCCAGTGGTTTTCAAAGTATAGTTTCTAAGGGATCCTCAGGGCAAAAACAGTTTTCATAATACTGCTAAGCACTTCATACTTATCAGATTGGCTAATCTGACAGAAAAGGAAAATGATAAATGTAAGATGTAAGAAAATTGGGACACAAATTCATTTTTGTTGGAGTGGTAAACTGATCCAAGCATTCTATAGAGCAATTTGGAACTATATCAAAAAAGGGTTATAAAACTGTAAAAACTCTTTGGTCAGCAATACCATTGCTAGATCTTCATCTCAAAGAGATTAGTGTTGGGGAGATGCAGAAGGAACTTTTTGTCCAAAAATATTGATAAGAGCTCTTTTTTTTTTTTTGATGGCAAAGAATTAGAAATTTGAGAGAATGTCCATCAGTTGGGAAATGACTGAACAAGTTATGGTAAATTATTGTAATGGAATACTATTGTGCTATAAAAAGTGACGATCAAACTGATTTCAGAAAAACACTGAGCAGAACCAGAATATTATACACAGTAAAAGCAATGTTGTTTGATGATCAACTGTGAGACTTAGCTACTGTGATTAAGACAATGATCCAAGACAATTGCAAAGGACTTAGGATGAAAACACTACCCGCCTCCAGGGAAAGGACTGGTAGAGTTTGACTGCAAATTGAAGCATATTATTTTTCACTTTATTATTTTCTTCTTTTTTGGGAGGGAGGGGTCTTTTTTTTCTTTCACAACATGACTGATACGAAAATGTTTTTCATGACTGCACATGCATAACCCATATCAAAGTGCTTGTTTTCTCAATCAGAAGGGAGCGGAGAGGAGGGATAGAATTTGAAACACACAATTTCAAAAAAAAGAATGTTAAAAATTATTTTTGAATGTAGGTGGGGAAATATTCTTAATGTTAAAATAATTATTCTAAGGTGTTTTCATTTCTAATATGGAAAATATCAATATATGAACAAAAGCTTTTTTTGAGGGAGGTTCTCAGTAATTTTGGTTGAGGAATATGAAGGTGTACTGAGGCCAAAAACTTCATAGATTAGAAATCTCAGACACAAAAAAAGGAGCTGTGATTTTCCTCAGGCCACACAGTAGCCAATGACGGAGTTAGGATTCAAACCCAGATCCTTTGACTCCAGATCTGTTTCTCTTTCCATACCACACTAAGCCATGGATTAGACTATATGGATAACCTCTGATATACTTTATTATTCTGAGGCTCCCTGTTAACAGACGATGAAGCAGGACCAAGGAAGAAGTCATTTGCCTGAGGTTCCAGAGGTTCTAAATTCTGGGGCCAGATCTTTTACTTCTGAATCTACAGCTATTCCCAAGATAGGGGTGGCCTCATTAGGGAATTTTTTAGAAACACCTTCTGTCTACTGAACAACAATAGGATCAAATTCCTTTTTAGAATTTTAATCTTTCAGTCTCAACACTATTTGTCCTGGCACCAAAACAGACTTCATAAACAAGGACTTAAAAACAGGATATTCACCACGAGTCCCGGGTTTTCTTTAACTGTGCAAATTACAGTCAAGCTTAAATTTTTATATCAGAGTCTTGGAATTTCCATGGCTTGTCCTCTGTGCCAACAAAAACACACACATAGCTGTAAAGAAGGGGTTTTTTTGTATTTGTTTTACTTATTTTTAGGCACTCTAATATGCTGATATACTCACTGAACTAATAAAGAATCTGTGACTTACAAATGGAAATTTGATTTTATGAGGTCACAAGTAAAGGTGTTAAAAATAGTTTTGTTTTAATGCTGTCTTATCCCAGGAACCCATAAAATACAAGTCAACAAGAGTTTTCCTGGACATTGGCTAGGAAAAGAACCAAATCATAGTAAGATGGTTGACATTATTTTGTTGGAAAAAGTAGTATAGTGTAGAATTGATTCTGAAATGGAAGTTGGACCTACATGCTAGTGTCACTCTGCTTCTGGTATTCTCTGTGTACCATTAGGCAAGTTATAGACAAAGGAGTAAAGGAATGCCTTGCCTTGGGAAAAGGATAAATACTGCCCTGGGTTCTTCTTTAAATGAGGTTATCTTTGAAATTTTAATTACTTGAATAGTAATAAAGTGTTATGTAATGAAAATAATATTGTACTTGAAATCAAAAGTTACTTGGGATCAAAACCTGTTGCTAATGATATCTGTATGACATGGGGCAAGCCACGTGATTTCCTCATCTGTGTTAAGCTACATGGTGTGGTGAATAGAGTACTACACCTGAAGTCAGTGAGGCTCATTTTTGTGAATTCAAATCTGGTCTCAGGCACTAACTAGCTTAGCTGTATTATCATGGGCATCACTAAACTCAGTTTGCCTCAGTTCCTCATTTGTAAAATGAGCTGGAAAAGGAAATGGTAAACTTTTCCAGTATCTTTGCCAAGAAAACCCCAAATGGGGTCACAAAGAGTTGAACATGACTGAAATGAATGAAAAATAACAACAAACTACTGTAAGAAATAAATGAAATACTCTATGTGTATTTCTCTATGTATGTATGTACATACATATGCAAAGCATATTTATTATAAATATGCTGTATGTAAAGCAGCATATTTTCCCTTGATTTGGAACTGGAAGGGATCCCAGAAGTCATCTAGTCCAAAGCCCTTGTGCTTCAGAGGGGAAAACAGAATCAGAGAAGATAAATGACTTCCTAAGATCATCACCCAGGCAGCAAGGAGTACATATGACATTCTTAATTATTTGGGAACTGAGAAACTTATATATTCAAATAATGAAACAATGTGGTACAGCAGAACTCTCTCTGGGGTCAAGAAAACTTAGGTTTAACATTCCATTTTGATCTATGCATATAATGGAAGAAATGTAAAATGACTTGATCAGATTGCCTTCTGTTGGGGGGAGGAAGGGGGGAAAAATTGTAAAACTCAAAACTTTGCAAAATAAAAAACGATTGGTAGAAACTATCATTGTATGTGGTTGGAAAACAAATCAAATATTTACATAATTAAAAAAGAAAACAGGTTTAAATCTGTAGCTTATCTGTAGAGAAGTTTTGTTACTATTTCCTGGGTGATTTAATGACTTGTAAGAAAGGGAGCTCTATATGGTGAATCCCCATTCTTTTTCTATTCCCTTTCTACTTTTCAGTTTTCCTTCCCTTGTTTCTCCATTCTAGAATACAAATTCATTGTCTGAACTTCTCCCCTCATCCTTTTCACTGTTTTTTTGCTCTTTTTTGTACTTAACACAGTGCTGTAACAGAGTACATGTCTCCCTTCGTCCAAGGCCATCTTAAAACTTGAATTCTCTCTGTGGCTGAACTGGACAAGATTTAAAAGTATCTATGAGTGTGGTGAATAGAGGGAGGGCTGGAACTGAAGTCAAGAAGTTTCATCTTCTTGTGTTCAAATCTGGCCTCGGACACTTACGAACTGTATAACCCTGAACAAGTCACTTAGCCCTGTTTACAGCAGTTTTCTCATTGTAAAATGAACTGGAGAAGGAAATAGCAAATCACTCTGTTATCTTTGCCAAGAAAATCTCAAATGAGATCACAGAGTCATATATATATATATATATATATATATATATATATATATATATATATATATACACATATATATATGTACACACACACACACACACACACACACACACACATATATGTATATGACTAAAAAAACAACTGAACACCAACAACAAATGACCAGAAGTTCATGGTCTTAGAATCTAAGAACTGGTGGATACCCTAGAGGGCAAATATTAGCATATTTCTCCTGGGACAGAATCTTCTCTATGGTATAGCTAACATTTGAAGACTTTTTTGGGGGGGGTTGCAAGGCAATGGGGTTAAGCAGCTTGCTCAAGGTCACACAGATAGGTAATTATTAAGTGTCTGAGGTCAGATTTGAACTCAGGTCCTCCTGACTCCAGGGCTGGTGCTCTATCTACTGCACCACCTAGCTGCCCCCCATTTGGAGATTTTCAATGAAACCTGTCTACCTCTCAAAGTAAATCATTTCACTTTGAGGTTGTTCGAATTATTAGAAATCCCCCCCTTCCAAAAAAAAAAACCAAACAAACCCCAAAACATGAAAATTTTCTGTTGCTTCTGCCCATTTGCTCTTAGTTCATTACTTTAATAAGAATTTGTGAAGCACCTACTTCATGTCAGACACTGGCTGGATATACAAAAAAATATACAGTTTTTGCTTTCAAGGAAAGTATATTATATACAAGTACAAACTAAATACAAATGAAATACAAAGTAATTTGGAGAGAAGGGGATTCTTTAGTAAATGGGAAATTTGGATTGGTTTTATGTATGAGGTGCAGTCTTTTTTTTTAGGTTTTTGCAAGGCAAATGAGGTTAAGTGGCTTGCCCAAGGCCACACAGCTAGGTAATTATTAAGTGTATGAGGTCAGACTTGAACTCAGGTGCTCCTGACTCCAGGACTCATGCTCTATCCACTGCACCACCTAGCAGCCCCGGAGGTGCAGTATTGATGGAAGCTAAGAGATTTCATACAGTAGAGAAGAGGGAGTGCATTCTAGGCATGAAACAGGTTTTGCAAAATAATGGAGATGAGAGATGGAATGTCCCTTATGGGCAATATCATGAAGGATAATTTGTCTGAAATAGAAAATGAATAAAAGAGAGTAATATACAGCCAATCTGGAAAGATAGATAGGATCTAGAATAATCTTAGCTCCCTTCTTTTGCACAACTTACCCTTACCCCTCCCACATCCCTTGTTTTCCATAATAAGCATCCTCATTTCTATGAACTGATTCTGGCACAAAGTGGTCTCCATTGCCTTTCCATCCTGGCCCTCCTCCTCTTCTAGGTTCGTTCCAGTTTGTAAATGTATTTTAATAAGACCTAAAGCTGAACCCAGTGCTCTGGGTGTGGCCCTGCTAGATCAGAGTTCCTGGGCATTATTTACAAAGTTCTTTTGACAAAGTCTTGGACAGCTTGACTTCTTTGGCACTTCACACACAGATCCCTATTGAGTTTCAATCCACAAGCTGTTTTTCCACACTAGCAGACTAGAAGGAAAGCTCATTCAAGGAGGGAAGTGAAATGGGGAGACAAAAGCAACTTTCAGTTAGTTGAAGTTCTGGTTGTTAATTCATGAACTGAATCCCAGGTGAAATTATATATGATTTAATTTCAAATTATGCAATAAAAGGTAAGTAACACTTCCTGTTCTCACACTTAGCAACCCACTATAATCTTTCTATGCCGTGATTCAACTGCCCCAAATTATTCTTCTTGGTTCTTTCAAATATCTTGAATTTTTAATTAGAGGCAGAAAAGTATTAAAGCTAGAGATCCTGTCTTGTAGTCAAGAGAATTTGGGTTCCTTCACATTCTGCATCTGATACATATTAACTCTGGAACCTTTTGAAAGTCACTCAATCTGTTAATAGCTCTCAGCAGCTCCCTAATATAAATTACAGATGAATTGCTGATGCCTGTCATTGAAGGGAGTTTTCACTTCAGGTTTTCCACCATACCATGAAATCATGGGATTAGTAAAATAATATAGTTATCTCCACTGAAGTCTTACTCTAATGCCTCATTGTGACCAGGAGGGCTCTATCTGATTATGCCCATAGAGAAGGGTGCTAGATTGGAATCAGAAGACTTGGGTTCAAGTTCAGAATCTTATTGCCAATGTGACTCTAGGCAAGACACTTAACATTTCTAAGCCTCAGTTTACTCATCTCAAAAATAAGGGGGTTCAACTCCCTTTTCACTCTACAGCCATGACATCATAACATTCGATCTTACCAAGCTAGAATAGCTTTGAATATAACTTCAGCAATAGACTGGGTCTAATAAATGAGAATCGGACCAGCAAAGGATACCAAGGCTCATTGATAGATGATTGACCACTAGACTATTACTTTTCTGATCACAGAAAACTATGTCTTCATGAAGACTATGTCTTTTTCTTGTTTTGTTTTTGCAAGGCAATTGGATTAGGTGCTTTACCCAAGGTCACACAGCTAGGTAATTACTAAGTGTCTGATGTCAAATTTGAATTCAGGTCCTTCTGACTCCAGGGCTGGTGCTCTATCCACTGCACCATCTAGCGGCCTCCAAGACTATGTGTAAATAAATAGAGATGTAGCAATCTGCTTTAATAATCTACTTTTAGGATTTTTTTGCCCACATCAAAGAAAACATAGACTCTTAGAGGACTAATTTACATTTTTCTTTACACTGACAAAAGGTCACAGATAGCCTATGCTGAAACAGATGTTGCCAAATATATAGCCCTTCCTTCCTGTAGCTTTTATTCCCCGGAGTTTTAAATTCCTACTAATTTCCTGAAATGCATCCTTATTTCCTGAAGAGAGGAGAGCGTTACATGCCTGGCTATCCTGAACCAAGGTGAACTGTGTGTGGAAGTTTCTTGTGTCTATAATTCTTCTTATAGTCTTGGGATTTCAAAAGAAAAACACAATTTCTCATACAATAATTGTACTTTAACCCTGTTTAGGGCTTAAGGTAAGGGTTTTTTTTTTATTTGGTCTGAGACTAGAGAGAATTTTGCAAGTTTGGGGTCACATCTGCAATATGAAACCCACCCAGTTCATTCGGAAAAAAAAAATTAGTTCAGAGAAAAGACTTAACTGGATCTTTATGTATCTTGGAGATAACTGCTGACTGAATGGTTTTCCTTTTTTAATTTTTATTCTTTCAGTGGGAAAATGGGATTAAGTGATTTGCCCAAGATCACACAACTAAGCTAGGATCGAGTGTCTGAGGCCACATTTGAATTCGGGTCCTCCTGATTCCAGGGCAAAGGGTCTATCTACTATACCACCTAGTTGCCCCTCATGTTCCTTTATTCAAAAGAGTAGCAGTGAACAACGACAACCATAAGAACAATAGAAATAAGGATAATAGCAATATTTCTGATGCATCTTGTTAATTAATGCTAATCCTAAAACTAATCCTATGAGAGAAGTAGGGCAAGTATTATTATTCCCATTTGATAAATGAGGAAGTAAAAGTGAAGTGACTTGCCCATGCTAAACAAACAAACTGAGGGTTTCTGGCATGAGGTCTTTTCAATGATACTTTAAACTGATATATGAGATATATCTCCATACCATCAACCTATAAAATCATTTTTCTACAATTCATGATTTCATTAGTATGGAGATACCCCTCCACCTATGCAGAACAAAATCCCTCCAACCTTTTCAGCTACACTTCAGTGTTCAGTCATTCTTACTATACCCTTTATTAATATGAAAGAAAATAAATCATTGAATTTTCCATTCAGATGCACATAAAAATAGAATACAATTTAAAGAAAATTTTATTTGTTATGACAACTTTTTTAGTAATATTAAGTTTTCTTTTTTCCCAGTCGATTTATTAACCTTAATTAAATACCTACAATTTGCCAGGAACTGTTAAGTTCTAGGGGATATAAAAAGAGGCAAAAATAGTCCCTACCATGAGGAGATTACAATCGAATGAATTTTCTCTTAAGTCATATTTTTTTGTTAGTCATACTTCTACTTTTGAAATATTTCAAAAGGATAATATAGATCTTTACCAAGTATTCCTAAAAACTTATACCCCAAGAAGTATGTGAACCCAGGTTAGAAATCTCTGTGTTATTACATGGTTTTCTGAATCACTCTAGCTAAGATGGTAGTCATTAACCATTTGTTAATTTTCTATTAATCGCACTTTATGAATTTAGTAAAGCTTGATTCTTGAGTTGCCATCCAGTAGTGGGCCTATCTATGAAGTCATTCACCATTGAAAGGACTTAACAGACCCTCAATTTTACTGGCATTGCCTTCCAGAAGCTAAGATAAAAAACATTCAAGTAGAACTATCCTTAAGGATTGTTTTCTAATGGTTTTGAAGACTACTTTCAAATGTTTTCCTATTGCTGCATTTTGAGAGATGAATTAGACCATCCAATGAGCCAGTTTTTTTAATCTTATTTCATATTAATGTTTTCCAACCTCTCGATATTACAGTTAAACTAGAACATGAGCTGTCCCCAAACTATCCCCACCCGCTCACTTTATGTGGGCTATTTCATGTGCCTGAAATACATCCCCTTCTTTCAAAATGCTTCCTCAAATGTTTCTTCTTCCATGAGGTCTTCTCTGATTCTCCTCTCAATTTCCTTACCAAATTATTCTCTCCCTCCTCAAATCTTCCTATATCATTTTCTCTGGACTTCTTCATGCCTGTCAGACTCAATCTTATAATCTTTATAAACAGAATTTTTTTTCCTAAGTAAAATATAACATCCCTAAGGACAAGAGTCATGCCACTTTTCATATCTGCAACCAGGATCTAGCACATTTATTAAACAATACTAATGGAATCGTCTACTGTTTAGATGGCAAAATTCAATCACATATAACTTTTCTTCCCCTTAAAGTTCATCGTGGAAAGGTCAAATTCATTGCATTTGTTCACTGTAAGTGCTTACTTTCAGAATGGTACTGTTTGTATTGTTGTTTGTCCTTTGTACTCAAAGAAAACATTACATCAGAGAGGTGATGCCATGACATGCACTTGAATTGGATATGAGTGAGGGGTTCCTGTACTAAGTCACCAGCCTCACTTTCTCTTCTGGATGCCCTGGATGCCAAGCAATCAGGCTTAAGTGCGTTGTCTATGGACACACAGCTAGTTAGTGTTAAGTGTCTGAGGCTGGATTTGTCCATGGTAAACAAAGAAATATTCTTGATGGAATTTAAACTGAGGGTTTCCTTGACTCCAGGGCTAGTGCTCTAACTGCCCATGTTTGTGTCCAGTGGAGCTGTACAGTTAAGTAAGACACAATCCATGCCTTCAGAGAACTTAGGATACAGTAAACAAAAATTAAATTATAAAATAAAAAAATAGGTTATTAAATGACATGTGAGCAGGTAATTAGAAGAATTCCTAAGAGGGAGAGAATTTTTCAGAAAGGTTTCTTGCTAGACCTTGGAAGGAAGAAGGAAGAGGAAGGATAACATTCTGGTAGAGGATACAGTTATGAGCAAAGGTGAAGAAGAAAAACATGCTACTTGAGGGAAAGGTTGATTTCATTTTTGTCCTTGTAGTGACACTGTCTTGCACAGTGCCAGACATATATATCAAATGTTCAAGTATTTGTTGAATTGAATTGAATTGGGATAGCATAAACTATATAAATCTATCTTCATCCATCCATCATCTATCCATCCATCATCTATCTATCTATCTCCATTTATCTCTGTCTGTCCATCCATCCATGTTCATCCATCCATCCATCTATCCATCTATCATCTTTTACTTTCTATCTTTCTTTTCTCTTTCTCTCTTTTTCTCTTTCTTTTTCTCTCTCTCTCTTTTCTCTCTCTCTCTCTCTTTCTCTTTCTCTCCCCCCTTCATCTACCTATCTCTATTTAAGACTGAAATCTCTCATCCAATCAAAAGATTTTGGTTTTTTCTTTAAAAAAAAAAGCAGGCACAACAAAAACCTCCACTCCTTACTAGCCTAAACATAGGATTGTTCTAGAGTGGTTAATTGCCACATATCTTTGCTAATCATCACACTATAATCTTGGGGCCTTTTGTTTGCCAATTCAGAGCAGTTTCTGAATTAAAAACCTATTTTTACTACTGGAAAGCAAGCTGGGAATGTGCAGATGCTTGTGATTTAGCCTCTTGAGCAGTACAAGGGTTAATACTGAGGAACTTGGCTCTGGGTCAACTTTTTTTTTTTTTTCCCTGGCTCTGCTCTGGGTTTCCCCGTTAAGGGATTTCCCTCCGCCTCTTCAGCAAGACCCTTTATAAAGAGCAGACTTTCTTCCTTTGCTTCCCCAGCTGCACTCACTTGGGGAGCTGCAGACAGTCCCTGGGTTTCTTCAGGTAGCCCCGAGAGTGGACAGTTAGAATTTGCTGTTTTCTCTATCACAACATCCAAAATGCGTGGGCAAAATCTCTGGACTGTCCTGGCCACGAACCTCCTTTGGCTGGTATTTGCTGCATGTGAGTCCTTCTGTTTTTATTTCTTTTGCCTGCAAGAATCCATCTGAGCTGCTGGGGGAGATTTCAGACTCCTTGCTATGGCTGTCAAAATGGTGCAGTAGTTTTTAAAGAAGGAGGAAAAGTTGGTTGAACTTAGTTTTCAAAGTGGCTGCTGAATTTAAATTGTGTTATCAATGGTCCAGCTTGGGAAAGGGTTGGAAATTAAACTTATTTGGACCATCATTTCTCACCTGGGATGAGTAATTTTATCTCTTTGCTATTTTCCCATACTTGGGAGGAATTTCAGTCCTACCATATATCAAAAAGACCTTGAAAAACAGTGGCCAGGTTTACGCCTTTGTCATTGATCTTTCATTAAAGAAGGTGATTCCAATATCTTCCTTGTATTTCTTAACATCTAGCTGATAGATTCACTTTATTTTGGCAGAACCTGATATATGTCATATATCAGGATCCCAGAGAGGATAAAGGGAGAAAAATACAAAATCAGAAGCTGGGAGTAAATTTAATTTTCCTTTTTTTTCCTTTAAAGCGGAAGATCTGAAAATTGAAGTTGGTCCGAGTTACATTGTTGCGGCTCAGATTGGTGGTTCCACTCAACTGACCTGCACTGTGACTGGCTGTGAGGCTCCTACTTTCTCCTGGAGAACCCAGATGGACAGCCCCCTGGGGGGGAAGGTGCATAATCAAGGGAACAAATCTACCTTGACCATGGATCCTGTTAGCATTGCGAATGAACATTCTTATCTATGCACAGCCACATGCAGAAACAAGAAAGTTGAAAGAGGAATCCAGGTGGAACTCTACTGTAAGCTATCTTCTCTTTGAATGTGATATTATAACCCTAAGAACTATTTGCTCATTTTCGGTGAGATTAGTTGGAGGAAAAAAATGAATATATGACTCTTCCATGGGGGCCAAGTGGGAAATGGGGGAATAAACAGGGTACTTTTTGTTGATTAACCATGTATTCCTCCTGAATTATTTTATTCAGACTAAGGAAGAAACTGCTTGCTAAACTGAGTTTTATTTGTCCTTTCCTGATCTTTCAAAGCTTAGTTCAGACTAACATCTCTTCTATGTAATTTTCCTAGATTCCTTCTATTTTTAGTGCTCACTTTCCCCCTCCTAACCTTATGGTTACAGATTTATGTGCTTCCTCTTCCCCAGTAGAAGGCAGGTTCCTTTAGAGTAGGAAATATTGAGATTGATAATGAAATGGTAATTGTATTAATATAGGGAAGTCCCTGATATGGAAGCTCCCTCAACAATGTAGGTTAGTGCTTTTTTTGTTTGTTTTATTTTTGCAAGGCATTGGGGTTAAGTGGCTTGCCCAAGGCCACACAGCTAGGTAATCCTTAAGTGTCTGAGGCTGAATTTGAATTCAGTTTCTCCTGACTCAAGGGCCAGTGCTCTATCCATTATGACACCTAGCCTCCCGGTTAGTGCTTTCTTTGCAACTTTTGATTATAAGTTGTAATTTAGACAGCTAAATGATTTGGCCAAAGTCACATTGTCATTAGGTGTCAGAGACAGGACTTGAACCAGGGTATCAGCTTAGAGACCAGCTTTCCCTTCATTTCTTATCAAACTCATTGATTAGTTTATTAATAAACAATAGCAGGACAAAACCTCTCCATTCACATTCTTTTAATTCGCAATCCTTCCCTCTCCTCCTCTCTGCTCCCCTTAATGAGTTCAAATTTTAATAATATAGAGTCTATCCATACTCTTCCAGTTTTGACTTTGCCATTAATACAACAATTTTTAAAGATAAACATTTATACCTGGAAAAGTTCTCTTGCTTTTGTGTCCTTACTAACCCATGTATCTATTCAGTTCAGAAGCTCAGTAAGCCTTGTCTGTCTATGGGAATTAATAACTGAGTAGAAATGGTAGGATGTTCCTAAGGAGCAAAATCAGAAAGTCGATAACAGGGTGGAAAGACAGTAGTCAGAAACTGACTCCAGGAAAATTTGTGGGACTGGGTCAAAGTCAAGACTAGCTTAGGTACCTTATAGGAGATGATATACATAATCTCCCCTTGCAAATCATTTAGTCAAAGATTTAGGAAAGTGGAAAGCACCTTGATAGCCCAAACTCTTATCTCAGAGATAAAGGAACTGAGACTCAAGGAGGGGAAGGGGTTTGATCCAAATTGTTCAATTTATCTTGTGTAAAGCAAGCAAAAGTGAAAGATACCATGTGAGCCACACCATTTGGTAGAATTTCCTTTCTATTCTCCAGTAGCTAGTGTGAAAGTGACCACATGATTTCCCTGACTTGGTTTCTCTACTTTGCTCAGGCAGAAGGATTTAGAATACATAAGTATTTTACATGAGAAGTTGTCAACCTCCAGGACTATATTCAGAATGAATTAGAGCATCTCTGTAAAGATACTTGAATTGTTCAAAAGGGAGGTGAATTATATTGCATCAGCTTATTACACGCAGTGAAAAATATACTGTAGTTGGCATATTCCTATACATAAATGAGAACCAAAAAAAAGAGGTAGTATTGCAATATGGAAAAATTGAGAAAAGATCATTTTTACATTTTTCTGTTTAGAGAGAAATAGACATGACATAGTGACTAGAACATTGTGTATGAGAAAGCAAATCCTGGGTTCAAATTCTACCTCATTGTGTGAGCACAGATAAGTCACCCACTCAGGGCCTGAATTTGCCCATCTGTAAAATGGACATTTTCATACCAGTTGTATGTCTTACAATGTTGCTATGAGGTTTAAATGGAAGACTAAATACATAGTGCTTTTGCAAACTTTAAAGCACCATATGTCAGTTAGCTATTATTTTTTATCATCGTTGTCATCATTGCTTTGGAGTTTTACTATTCTCATAATTTTAATTGATGTAATGTAAAGGATGTCTCAGTGTTATTGTTCAGAGATCACATCCTTTTATTAGCCATTAAAATTTTGTTTTCTAGCTGGGTGGAGTAAATCTCCTTCTCACATTCACCTTTAAGAGCATTTAGTTCTCTTCAAAGTTCCTTATAGGAGAATATATGCTATTATTGTGCCCATTCAAGATATATCTATTTAAATCATCAGATTTAACATCAGAAAAAATTTCAATCATACATTTTCTTGATAATCTTCCTCTTTCATAGAATTACCTTGTCCTTATAGAGCACACATACACACACAAATATAAAATTATATATACATGCTTAATGTATAATGAAATGTTAATTCCTTATGGGTGGGAATCTAATTCACTGTTTTTTGTATCCTCCAATGATTGACACAAAGAAAGTAGTTCGTAAGTTCTTGTCTCAACTGATTAAGTGATTGAGCTGTCACCAGACTTTTTACCATAGAATTAAAAAATAAGTGGAGTATCTATTTGAAAAATCTCCAGAAAATATATTTATTGGAAAAAATAACAGGACCTCAAAAAAGAAATATAGTATAGTTTAACTAATTCTATGCTATTTGACTCTCAAGTCCTAAAATGATGACTCCTTATGGCTTGTAGGTGTATTGGGGATTTAAAGCTTTATGTAATGGAGTATAAACTCTAGCAGAAAAAAAGAATTTCCACTCTTAGTCTGGCAATGGATTATATGTCTGTTATTCCAGAGGACCTGTTATGAGGAAAATGTTTCACCACTTAATCAGCTTCTTAAGCATCTACTCTGTTCCAAGCATTGTGATAAACAAAGGGGATAAAAAAGAGACAAAAGACAATTTTTGCCCTCAAGTAGCTTACACTCTTATTAGTTATTAGGGAATGTTTTTGTTTTGTTTTTGTTTTGGCCACAGTACTTAATAAAGTTGTCTGTTAAGACACAAAAAAGGGTGATGATATGTATCAGTAGGGGACTATTCATATTGATGAAATGATAGGATATTGAATATAGAATATTTTGTGTACATTAAAAATACATTAATTTAAATCATCCTATGTAAAGACCAGAAAAAATTCCATTCACATCATGGTTTACTTTGGTATTTGAAGCTTTTTCCAGAGATCCAGAGATTGAGATGAGTGGCCCCCTTATCATTGGAAGGCCTGTCACGGTCACCTGCAAGGTCCCAGATGTATTCCCCTTAGAACGACTGGAGATAACATTATGGAAAGAAGGTTCACATCCTATAAAATCACCAGATGTTGTAGAGGATGATGAAGATAAAAAAATAGGGACCAAGCATTTGGAGATGGTCTTTACCCCAACCATGGAAGACATGGGAAAATCCCTCATTTGTGAAGCCAAGTTACTTAATGATGAGTGGAATTTTGAACCTAAAGAAAGGAGAATTACACAGACACTTCAGGTGAACAGTAAGTACATTTTATACATACATTTCAGATACAGCCACAGGTTTTTATGAGGTCTTATATCTCTATTTGTCAAAAACATTTAGTATAGGATCTATAAAGTTAAAGAGGTTATTTGTTTACTCTCATTTAAGACCATTGCTAATTGAAGTCTTTTTGCCAAATGGCTATAGAAAGGTTCATTAGCCTGGATGAATTGCTGTGGTAATTTTCAACAGCTTATATTTTATTTTCTATCACACACAAAAGATGTTGGAGATAAAAGAGGAGCTTGAAGGGAGATTTAGGAAAACAATAGGGAAACCACGAGGAAAATGGTGATAGGAATGATGATGATGACAATGCCTTTTTTCTTTTGGAGTAGATCAGTGATTTTTATTAGTATAAGAAACTCCTTGGAAGGAATTTCCTTTGTCAAAGCAAACTGGCAATGTAGAGTCATAGAGAGTTGCCTAAGGGAACTGAGAGGTCCAAAATCACAAAGCTTATATGAGCCATAAATTGACACGGAGTCTTCCTGGCTCCAAGGGTAGCTCCCTGTTCATTGTTCCATATTACTTCTCCATATTTATATGTCTTTTAAAAACCTTGTTTCAGAACAAGGAGAAGGGAAGGGGAATTAGCATTTATATAGTGCCTACTGTATCACAGATATTATCTCATGTGACCAATAATCTTATAAGAAAAAGCAGTGAATGCTGATGATAGGTCAAGAAACATTTATTAGACACCTACTCTGTATCAGACAGTATGCTAAGTGTTAGCAATAAAAAAAAAAACCAATTCCTATAGAGCCCATAGTACAATGGCAGAGACAATATCCCAACAAGATAAAATAATTGTAAATAATCTTAGTGGGAGGATGTTAACATTAGAAGAGGGACCAAGAAAAACTTTTTTCAGGAGTTTGGGATTTTAAGGATCTAAAGGAATCAGGACTGCTGGGAGCCTCAGGGTTGTGAGGATAACTGAACATGATATGTGTAAAATGCTTTACAAATCTTAAAATACTATATAAATGCTAGCTAGTATCTGAAACTAATTCTATACATGCACCAGTCTATCACAAAATCCTCCCCTTAAATACCACATCAAGAACCACAGAATTGGAGGATTAAGTGACATAAGATCTAAAGCTCTTTGCAATCCCTAACATTATATAAATTTATTTTCAGTAGCTACATCTAGACATATATTAGTCTATCCAAAAGTAAAAACCTTCCCTCTATAGCATTGAAAGTCTCCTAAAATTAGGTGAACTTGATTTTGTTTTAACTTCCTCATTTTGACCAATGAACTACTTTTCTTGGACTTATTGGATGGTTTAAAACAATCAATATATGTGCATAAACAGTTTATCTTTCGAGGAGTCATATTTATAAAATACTCAGGTCACCTCTATGAGAAGGGAGAACTACCCTGGACCCCCATTTACATAAAGGACAATGACAACTAACCCAGTGACCTTACCCTTTTCAGCTGTACCCAAGGACACAATCATCTCCATCAACCCTTCCAACACTGTGCAAGAAGGGGATTCTGTGACAATGACCTGTTTCAGTGAGGGCCTGCCACCCCCACAGATCTTTTGGAGTAAGAAACAGGATAGTAAAGATCCAACTCCTCTTTCTGAAAATGCAACGCTCATCTTAGTGGATATGAAGAAGGAAGATTCTGGAACTTATGTGTGTGAAGCAAAGAACCAGTTTGGTAAAAATAAAAAAGAGATGGAAATAACAGTAGGTGAGTCAAATGAGTTAATTTCTAATATGTAATTGGCCAATTACAGTAACAACAATCATAGAACTCAAGCAAGAATTTAAAAAAAAATTCTAAGATTTAAACCACTGCTAAATGAATTCACTCCTTTGTAACTTGGGCTACAAAAGGTTAATACCCAAGAAGTCCTTGAATGTATTGAGCTAATAAAAAGGCTGAGCTGCTAAAATTGCCTCCTGGAATAACTTAGCTTTCTAATAAAACTTGTCCCATGTCAAAAGTGAAAAGGAAGGAAGTTACTGGCTTTTAAGAGCTGTATAAACTTCTTCAGGCTATGAGGCAAAAACTGAAGGCCCCTATGCCAGTAATTTATAAAGTATCATAACAGTGGTCTGAAATGCCAGTAATTTATAAAGTATCATAACAGTGGTCTGAAAAAGTTAGTGGATTCAGAGATTTCATTCACATTATTATGACTCTAGGGCCAAGATAAGAGGAGAAAATGTGAATTGGAGGGAAAAAGTTTTATGTTAGTTAAATATGATAAGGGTCCTATTATCTAAGTTATGGAAAAAACTATGCAAACATTTAGCTAAGAACCATCCCCAAATAGATAAGTAGACAAAGGATATGAATAAACAGTTCTCAAAAGAAATGCAATTGTTAACAACTATAGGAAAGATTGCTCAGAATCACTACTAATAAGAGCAATTGAAAATTGGCAAACAGAAATAGTAAATATTGGAAGAGCTACTGAAAGATAGTTGGTGGAACTGTGAATTGGTCCAACCATTTTGGAGAACAATTTGTAATTATGCTTTAAAAAGTAACTAAAATGCTAATTCAGAGATCTCATAGCTAGGCATATATTATACAGTGGTGAGACAGAAAGAAAATGCCTATTACATGCCAACATATGTATTGCTGTACTTTCTCTGATCACAAAAAATTGCAAAGTAGTTGAAGACTGAAGAATAACTAACAGATTGTCATTTATGAATATAATGAAATAATACTGTGCTATAAAAACACAATGAATAAAAAAATTCAAGAAAACATAGGAAAACCTATATTAAACCAGTGCAGAATGAAGTAAGCAAAGAAAATAATGATTTCAGCAAAGTGAAGGGAAAGAAAAATAAAATAAAAATAAATGCTGTGTAATTATAATGACCAACTTTAACTGTGAACTAGAGGGGGAAATGAACCTTCTTTCAATTCAAGGAGGGGTTGGAGAGTGCAAGTAGTCTGAAACCATGGAACATTGTAGATCTTATCAGATATGGTTAGTGTTTTGTTTGGATTTTGCTGAACAGCAGAGTTGGTATATGTGTGTGTTTAAAAATTTTTAAATCTTTGTTACAAGAAAAGGCTTGCTTTGTAGGAGAAAAAAAAGTTACATTTTGAAATTAAATGCTGTAAAATTGAAATTACTTAACTTTTTAAAATCACATAATCACAGATTTTTGATTGAAAGAGACCTTAAAAGTCATTTAGTTCAACTCCCTAAATCTTTACAGATGAGGCAATTAAGACTCATGAAGGTTTTGCCAAAGTCACAAAGGCAGGAAGTGGAAGAGCCAGGATTCAATATGTCATTAATTCAATGAATGATCTGAGAAGGTTCACAAGGAAAGAACCAGATCCATTTTTTTAAATGTCCATCTTCTAATATCAGATTAAAAGTTTCAAAATTGATTGTAGTCATTATCTTGAAGGAGCTTGTCCTTTTAAAGGAAAATTTAAAAGTAGCTCATTAGAAAACAAAAACAAAACAACCTGTGATGGAGTACTGAACTTGGATTAAAGAGACTGTGGTTCAGTTTCCACTTCTGATATTTCTAGACTATTTTAGGTAAGTCATTTATCCTCTAAGCCTTAGTTTCCTCATCTGTCAAATGTGAATAATAATACTGGCACCACCTTACCCTACAGACAGCCAAGATGAAAGCAAGTTACAAACCCTAAGACACTGTAGAACTGTGTTATTACTTTCAGTGTGTTGGGATTATGTGAGATAAACTTTCTTTGAAAGATATTAGGATGTCCCAGGTAAGCACTTATGTATACATACCCAGAGAAATTTGAATATTTAAATTAATTTTTCTTGTGATGAAAAGTATGGAGATACTTGAAACAGATCCTTAAACAAGATGCATTTTTGTTATCTCCTGTGGCATCTCCTTTGTCACCTTCAGAGCAGAAAATCACTATGAATTTCTTTGAAGCGTTAACAACTTTAGAGGCAGAACAACTGTCATATAAAGGAAACTTTTGTCTACATCAGGGATGATCTTAATTGCCAAAATGTTCTTTCCAAAATTTGTTACTGGGCAGATTCTGTGATAGAATTGAGCCTTCAACCCTGGATTTAAATGTAAAGCAGGTTCATCCATCCTAATAAAACACAAGTTAACACTAAGAGGTAAATCATTTGTGATTTGAAATTTTAGCTTTTGATTTGCTTCCAATGTGATTTTTTGTTTTAATTTGAGATTTGTGTGAAGTTGAAATTCTAAAACTCAAGGTTTAGGTTCAAACTCTCAAAGGCATCTTTTCTGATGTAAAATGAGTGACTATTTTCTTTTCCAATACTCCTAAGCTTATGATCTCATTTCTTTTATTTTCTTTTCCTAACCATCAGGTTAGATTTGGTTGCATCAGCAAATAGGTACAATGCTTTAATTATCTTGCCTTGCAACAAATCTTGGTTCTGGTGAAGTAAAGATGGTAGCCCATTGCCCTTTTTAAAAAATAATTCTTCTTTCCTAATTCACTTTGATTTTGAATCCCCTTAAATATTGTTGCAAGTGAGTACACATGGGTTACTGTGGGCTATTTTTTAAAAAAATATGGGTCCTTTCCTTCATGGAAAGTAAATTTTAACAGAGTAATTTCTTCTTTTCAGGTGGGAAGTTAAGTGGTAAATGATAAAAGGAATAAAACAGAGTGGAATGGAGAAAGAGGAAAATCTTATCAAATTTGATAAAGGTTTATATCATACTTTCTTTTTCTTCTTTCAGTGCAACCGTTTACTGTAGAAATCTCGCAAGGACCAAAGATTGCTGCTCAAATTGGCGATTCTCTTGTGTTGACCTGTACCACAATGGGATGTGAGGACCCTTTTTTCTCCTGGAGACCCCAGTTAAGCAGCCCCCTATTGGGGAAGGTACACAGTGAGGGGACCAAATCCACTTTGACCATGAATTCCATTGGCCTTGAGAATGAATCTTTTTATCTGTGCATAGCATCATGCAAGGACAAGAAAGTAGAAAAAGAAGTCCAAGTGGAGCTTTACTGTAAGTAAGCCAACACTGTAAGTGATCTACTCTTATTCTAAGTTATCTTTATCTAACCAACATGCTATAGTGGAGAAAGCACTGGACTTGGAGTCAGGAAGACTTAAGTTCAAATGCCAGGTCTGCTACTTATTATGATAAGCACTGAGGATATAAAGAAACTCAAAAACCAGTCCCTTCTCTAAAGGAGTTCACAGTCTCAAGGGAGGAGACAATATCCAGCTATGCATCAATAAGATGTATAGGGGCTAGGTTGAAAAGTCAAAGGATTTTTCTAGGCATCACTTTCCTCATTAACAAAATAAAGGAGTTAGACTAAATAATCTCAAAGAGCCCTTCCAGTCGTAAATCTATTATTCCAAGTCTCATATGTAGAGCACTGGTCCTGAAGTCAGGAGGACCTGGGTTCAAATCCAGTCTCAGACCCTTATTAGGTGTTTGACCTCGGTCACTTAACCTTGATCACCTCAAATCCAGGGCCATTTCCAGTTAACCTGATTCATATCTGGTCCCTGGACCCATATGACCCTGGAGGAAGAAGTGAGGTTGATGATTTAGCACATCCCCCCCTTATTCAAATCTGATTCATGTACTTATCATGGCATCACCTCTCTGATGTCATGGTCTTCTCCAAGAATGAAGGACAAACATTATCATAGTATCTGCATGGCTTTAGACAAATCAAGTTCCCTCTCTAGTTTCAGTCTCTTCATCTGTAAAATGGGGATAATAATGCTTGAAGAGCTCATAGAGTTGTTATGGAAATCAAATTAAATGATATAATAATGCATTAATAATATCATAACACCCATAATACACAATAATAACTACACAAAACAATGATGATGATGATGATGATCTACTGAGCTCCTTAAGAGAAGGGATTGTTTTGGTTTTTCTTTTTTGTATCTTTTAGAGAGCTGGGTAGGGAGTCAAGAAGACCTGAGTTCAAATCTATCCTCTAATGTTGGTTAACTGTGCAGCTCTGGGCAAATCACTCAACCATTGCCTGCCTCAGTTTCCTCAACTGTAAAATGGAGATAATAATAATAATATCTGCCTCTTAGGTTTGTTGAGATGTTAAAATGAGATAATATTTGTAAAGAGTTTAGCATAGTGCTAAAAGCACTGTGTAAATGTCAGTGCACCATTATTTAAAAGTGATGATCCAGTGTTGCAAATTGTTCATTTTCAGTAGAATTGGTTGAAAAAATAAGTCTGACTCTATGACTATGCAATGAGACAGAAGTGTTTAGAGAAGGAAATAAACAGGGCACATGATTCATTAATGAGGAAACCATATGTTCCTGATGAAACTTTTTATTCAAGCATGTGGTAAAAATTACTGCTTGCTGCCATACTGAGGAATTTTTTCTCCAGGCAATTCAGTCGACTTGGACTCAGAAAGCAAGCAGAAAAATCTTTCCATACACAGTCTCTTGGCTTGTACCATAGCTAGTCCAAAGCTTGGTTCACCTAGTCCATAGTCAGTAGCCCATACCTTGCCACTCTCCTGATTCTCTCTCCAATATTGATTGAAAAGTTTGACTCTCAGAGCCCTTCCCATTTCCTTAGCTTGTTAAAACTCATCTTGGCAGAAGCTCTGACAGACCAGAAACTGCCAACTAATCTTGAGTCAATGTTTATCGACTCAAAATGACCAGGGTTACTACCTTAACAGTATTTGTGGCTGTCTGCAAATAGCAGATCCTGGACAGAAGGGGAGGACTTTGGCTTGAGGAGCGCACCCAAAATGTAGAGCTAAAAGTGAGTGGAAGGCAGGCATTGGATCTTTGCATTGGAGGCAGAGGATCGATCCTCAGTGATGCTGGGGACAAGGCTGAATTAGTCTAGGTGTCCTATAGTGAATTCACTTTAGCGGTGAGAATGAGGTCTTCTTTGCAACTCTTCATTTTGCTGATGAACCATTCATAGTACCCAAACAAATAGTTTGGGCACCCAGACCAGCTACAAATTGCTACGTGGAATGGACTTTATTTAAGCACCTTGGTTCATAATGTTGGTGGAAAATAATAGGAACAATTACTACCACATAATTTCCTTGATATGGTTGCTTTGTCTTCTTTCATTGAATGGAATTAAAAAGGGCACATTGCAGGGTTTTTCCAGAACTACTGACCAATCATTTCTTACCTCCTTGAGATTGTATTCAGGGGGAAATGGATTATATCTGGAAGGAATTTTAACTTCTCAAAAGAGGGTTGTTCTATTGTATCATCCTTACACAGAGCCAAAAATTTGCTGATGTCAGCACATTCCTTACTAGAAATGAGAACCAGGAAAAGAAGTCTTTATTGCAGTAAGGAAATAGCTGAAAAAAACTCATTTTTTTTTTGGTTGGTACATTCTGGTTTGTACAAAATAGTCTGAGCTTTGTTCTGAAACAATGATAATAAGTTCCTCACCCTTGCCCTTATAATAGATTCAATGCAGAATATATTCCAATATTACTCAGATCTACCCTCCCCACCATCCCTTTGTTTTTGCTTTGTTTTGGGGGGGGGCAGGGTCTGGATATGATTTTATTTTTATAGAAAACTCCATCAACTCAGTATCTTATATGTATATAGTTACTTACACATTTGTTTGTTTTTTCTCTCTTTAGACTGTGAGTCCTTGTGGGAAAGGACTTTTTTTGGTCTTTTTATGTCTTTCTAATTGGAGCTAGATGGTGCAATGCATACATAGAAAGCTGGGTATGGAGTCAATAACATCTCTATTCAAGTCATCCTCAGTTGTTTGCTAGCTATGTGGCTCTAAGCAAATCACTTAATCATTGCCTGCCTCAGTTTCCTCAAGTATAAAATGGATATAATAATAGTACTTGCCTCCTAAGGTGACTGAGAGGATCCAGTGACTTAATATTTTTTTTAGGTTTTTGCAAGGCAAATGGAGTTAAGTAGCTTGCCCAAGGCCACAAAGCTAGGTAATTATTAAGTGTCTGAGACCGGATTTGAACCCAGGTACTCCTGACTCCAAGGCCGGTGCTTTGTCCACTGTGCCACCTAGCTGCTCCGACTTAATATTTTTTATAGAGTTCAGCATAAGACCTACAGCATAATAGGTGCTCAATAATTACTTTTTGACTGAGTAGCTGAAATTCCCTTCATTGACAGATTGGTAACAGTTCTCTAAGATCTAGGATAAGGGAGTTGCTTAGGGCTAGGAGAGTTTAGATGAGTGGCCTTGGGTCCTACAGAAAGTATGTGTCGGAATAGAAATGGGACTGAAACAAAAGTCATACTGATTCCGAGGCAGGCTCAGTCTCTCTCTCTCTCTCTCTCTCTCTCTCTCTCTCTCTCTCTCTCTCTCTGTGTGTGTGTGTGTGTGTGTGTGTGTGTCTGTCTGTCTGTCTCTATCTCTGTCTGTCTCTGCCCTCTGTCACTCTGTCTCTGTCTCTGTCACACACACACACACACACAGACACACACACACACACACACAGACACACACACACACTGAGTATCTCAAATTGAGAGATCAAATCGAGTAGTATCTTCCTAGTCTTAAAGTCCTATGTCTTAAAATTTAAGTAAGATGTGTTTATTGGAGTAGAAGTACTTAGAAAAATATTTAAAGAAGCTGGTGATTAGCATGGAATCTCTCCTCTTATGGTTTTCCCTGACAAACCAATGATCTTCCTACATTTCTGAGATTTAAAAAAAAAGCTTTGTCCACTGAACAGCCTTTCAGTGATTAGCCTTTCTGAAATTAGCTAGGTTGGCCCTCAGTTTATAGACTCATAGTCTGCCCATCCTTGGTCTATATGTGAAAAACCTTGTATTTTGGTAGAACTTGTCCCTTCCTTCTCTGCTGCATTGACTGTCCAGAACCCTGAGTCATCCTTCACTCTATAATATCAGATGAGCAGAATAGAATTATTGTGAAAGAGGAGAGAGATAACAAAATCTAAATAGTGAAACAGTATTTGCTTTAACCACTCCTAATAATTGTAGTAAGAGATATTTTAAACTATATTAACCAAGGCACTGTGCATTCTAAAGGTCTTTGTCATCAAAAAAAATTATATCCTAAGACTAGAGAATTAGTAAAATCTTGCTTCACATGCCTGTATATGTATTTACATAATGCAATTTAAATGTCCCCAGGGACCAGAATTGACATTTGGAGACTGTTCCTGTTTACAAACATTAGTTTGGTTATTTTCTGAAATCATCCTATGTAAATACCTGCAAAAAATCCCATTTATAACATGGTTTGTTTTGTTATTTGAAGCTTTCCCCAGAGATCCAGAGATTGAGATGAGTGGCCCCCTTATTGTTGGAAGGCCTGTCACTGTCACCTGCAAGGTTCCAGATGTATACCCTTCAGAACGGTTGGAGATAGAATTCTGGAAGGAAGGTTCCCATCCTCCCATGGAATTACAAGATATTGTAGAGAATGCTAAAAGAAATCATCTGAAGACCAAGGGTTTGAAGATGATCTTTACCCCAACAATGGAAGATATGGGAAAATCCCTCACTTGTAAGGCCAAGTTACCAATTGATGAAATGAAGTTTGAGCCCAAAGAAAGGAAAACTATACAGATACTTCAGGTGAACAGTAAGTACATTTCAGACAGGGTCACAGCCCTAGTGGGTAATAATATTTGATATGTGCCAATGGAATAGTGGAGAGGGAGTTGGCCTAAGACTCAGAAAGACCTGAGTTTAAATTTTGTCTCTAAAAATTGTTGGCTCTAGGGAGTTCTCTGAGACTATGAATTTTAGAAAAGATGTAAACCAGCATGAGTACACTATATGTTAGGCACTGTGCTTCACAAATGTTATCTCATTTGATCCTTGTGACAACCTTATGAGGGAGAGGTTGGAAACTGGAGCAGACAGAGGTTAAGTGACTTGCCCATGGTCACATAGCCATTAAGTTTCAACTGACATCTTCCTGGCTTCAGGTCTAACTCTCTGTCCACTAAGTCACCTAGCTGCCCAATATATAATATAGTAGAAAGAGTAAGATATTTGGAGTCCCAAGCCCTCATTTCAAATTCTGATTCTAGTATGTCACACATGTGTAGCAGGGGTCCTTTCTTTTTCTGGCCAGATTATTCTCCCAGACTAATCTCCAGTTCTACTCAAGCTCCATGCAGCAGTCAGATCTCATATCCTCCATTCCCAAATCCTAAATCCCATGGGAGGTGGCCCCATCTTCCCTCAGAAGAAGAGAGAAGAAAAACTACTATTCCCAGATGCCTGGCTATCATTCAAAATATTTGCCCCATGTGAATTCTCAACCCCAACTGGTTCTATCATATTATATTCTTATCACCTGTGTGACATTTACATACTCCTGACAAGTCATTGACTTCTCTGGACCTCAGCTTCCTTGTTTATAAATTGAGGGGTTATGATTCTGAGTTTTCTCTTATGTTTCTCCATCCATGTTATTTGAATCTTAAGTCAGTTAGCCCAAAAGGGGAGATTTTTTCAGGCCCAAGCTTGTTCCTGAAGTTTGTGAGGTCACCCTGGAATTTTTAGAAAGATAAATATTATGCCTTATTTTTTCACAATTAAATTTAATAAATATTAATTATAAACAAATTTATTTGTTATTTATTATATATATATAATTTATTTAATATTTATTTATACTAGATAAATATTGAGTACCTCTAAAATGTATTCATATCTTTACTAGTTGCTGTAGTGGGAGGGATACAAGAAATAATTAAGATGTGGAATTTTTTTTTAAAGAACCCAAAATCTAGTTGAACACAAAACAAATCCCACCCTAATAAAAAATATCTCAGATCACCAATTACAGCAAATATGTCTATGCCATTGCTTGTCTTATCTCTAAACTGTTCAGACAAACAGTACAAATTAGCATCTTGATTGCTACCAGTTCTTTTGTGGGCTTCATTAAGCTCATATTAAATTCATTGTTCTCTCACACTTTGCATTCTGTTTGCAGTGCCTCCCCAAGATACACACCTTACAGCTTTTCCTTCTAATAGCATCAAGGAAGGAGACTCAGTTGCTATTTCCTGCACAACTGGCAATGTTCCAAAGTCTCAAATTATCCTGAGGAAGAAAACAGAGAATGGAGATAGAGAACTTGAGTCTACAAGTGGTACATATTTCATAGATGCTGCCCAGTTGGAGGATGCTGGGGTGTATGAATGTGAATCAAAAAATGAAGGTGGCTCAGAAGTTAGGAGCCTGGTGCTTGATGTTAAAGGTTAGTTCATTGTTGTTGATTTTTTAAATAATTTGTATATTTCAAAAGGATGTTTTGTTTTAGGAGAATGTGTGTGTGGAAGGTGGGGGGGTGTCCAATTCCAGTTCTTTTTGGTTACTTCATAAGATTTCCCAGAATAATGAAGCACATCTGTTATATCATATGGAGGAATGCCAGAGAGTTAAAATAAATCATTAATGAGTAGGGGATTGCTAACTATTTTTTTCCACCCTAGAGACTTGTATTGAATGCATCCTTGGTCTCCAAGGTCTTACACTAGCCAAGTGTTTGACCAAGCCTAATATAGCTGTCAATTGGGAAAAAAAGAGGGAAGAGTTTGGATCCAAAAGACCCCTCTTCCTTGCTCCCATTGGAAAATAAAATATCTTTCCAAAGTGACTGGTAATTTCAGGATAATTACCATGGTGGAGAAAATTCATGCACCATAGAAAGATATCCCAGACTGTCAAAGTGTTCCCTCAAATATTTTAGTCCCAACTTGGCCTGTGGAGGCCATTCAACTGAATTCTAATGTGAAGTAAAGAGGGAACACATAACTGAAAAATGAACCAAAGTCCAGAGCAATTGCAGTCATTGACCTTTCTGTGTAAATGCATCGACTCCCCATAAATTAAGAATATGGACCTCTCATAGGGTTATAGATTAGAACTTGAAGGACCATTTATTCCAACCCCATCATTTGACAGATGAGGAAACTGAGGCTCAGAAAAACTTAAATGATTTATGCAGGATCACATAGCTAAGTAAGTATCAGAAGGGGGATTTGACTCTTTCTGACTTTGGGTCTAACATTCTCCCTTCATCTTCTGTCAGTTTTCTTGCCTCCTGTAACAAACAAAATGCCTCCTGTAAGGTATTTTTTTTAATAAAATGAAAAAATGAATTATTAAACAAATTTATCTCAAGCATGTGGGGTGACACAAATCCCTATTACATGAAGTAAATGGTATTTTCCTCACTTAAAGATTCTCACGTAACCTTCTATAGAACAGGGTCACTGTAAGGAAGGATCAGAAGAAACATAATTTGCTAAAATGTAATCTGCTCACAGAATCCAAATTATGATTTATAATGCACAGTGCTGCCTAAGGGATGAATTATCATTTACTCTAGCACTTGGCAAAAGGAGCCCTTCCCTTATGCCTACTGGTTCTGTGACTTGGTGTCTGCCATTTTAACTCTCTGAGTTTCTTCATCAATAAAGATGGGATAAAAATGCTTTTTCTCAGAGAGGCAGCTAATTGGTACAATAGGCAGAACTTCAGACTTAAGAGTCAGAAAGAGGAGTTCAAATCTAGCCTCACATAGTTAATAAGTATGACCCTATGCAAGTCACTGAAAGCTTGATTTCACTATCTGACTTGGTTTACTCATCTGAGAAATGGGGATAGTACTCACTTGTATCAAATGATATAATATTTGTTAAGTGCTTTACAAATCTTAAAGTGGTCAGTAAATGCTAGCTATCCTTATTCATAGTTTACTTATTTCACAGGATCATTGTGAATGAAGTATGTAGTTAACTATAAAGCACTATTCAAATATAATCTCTTATTTCTTTTTAAAAGTTACTTTTTTACATTTTGTTTTTACATTATAAAGGTTTCTAGATTACTCCCTCTCCCTTCAGCTCTCTTGTTAAAAAGAAAAAAAATTAAACCAACAGTCAGGCATAGTCAGGTGGTACAATGGGTAGAGTCCTGGGACTCCTCTTCCTGAGTTCAAACCTGATCTCAGATATTTGCTAGCTATGTAACCTTGAGCAAGTCACTTGATCTTGTTTGCCTCAGTTTCCTCAGCTGCAAAATGAGCTGAAGACAGAAATAGCAAATCAGTCCCATATCTCCCCCAGAAAAACCCTGAGATGAATTATTATTAATAACCAATGATTTGGAGAGATCCAGAGTTCTGTCCTTTTCTATTGTCCTCATTTCAAAAACCAGCCCCTGAAGCTTGAGCTTTCTCCTCTATCTCATCCTACTTAATCTCATAAGGAATCTCCCATCTGAAGTGAATTCCGCTCACTTGGGTGGAGATAGTTCCTTTTTTTAGATTTCACAGGACTAGGGGTGGTCTGAGTTAGTCTCTTGATCCTAGAGTGATATGATGTCTTTCTTCCTCAGTCCCTCAGTAGTTCAGTTCTCTATGTAAAGTCCATTTCTCCAATCTGATAAAAAAGACTTTTATCCAAAGGTATATAAACTTCAAGAAGTGGCCACGCTTCCTCTTTGATCATCAAGAGGATATTGGGTCCTTTATGTCAATCTTTTGTCACCTGTGAGTGATAAAATTAATTATAATTACCCCAAAACTTTGCCTCCCCAAATCATTTTTATTTGCCACAACCCCAAGTGGGATCACAAAGAGTCAAACACGATGGAAACAACTGCACAACAATATTATAGCCATTTCATCTGAAAGTGCCTGTAACAGTCTATACCAGTAGTCTCTTTATTTAATGTGTATATTTGCATATATATATATATGTGTGTGTATATGTGTGTGTGTATGTGTGTGTGTATCTATATCTAGTCTATGTCTATATCTATTTACAGTAATCTCTTTACCTTCTCTCCCATCCTTACCCTACTTTTTCAGGATGCCCACTTACAAGTGCCTAAATCAGATTTAGTTGTTTTTTTTTTAAATTGTACTTAGCTTCTTCCCTTGTGACCCCAAAGGAACTTTTCTCTGTCCCTTCAATTCCAACCTGAGGGTTGGAAAGGACCTTCAAAGTCATCTAGTCTTACCTTTCCATTTCGCAGATGAAGACACTGGGATTCAGAGAGGGTCAGAGAATTGCCCAGAGCTAGAAAATGTCCAAGCTGGGATTCTCTTCTCACAGAGCCCAGAATGTTATCCTCTAAGGCCAATCATTTCCCATCACAGTTTGCTGCTATTAGTTTCTAAACCTGATGAATTAGGTGTCAAGTTCAATTAAAACTGTCTGCCTGTTAATTATGCAGTACAAGGGAATCTGGGGTATTTTACATACAGAATAAATAGCTGTTGCCATTGTTTTTCTGAGGTCTACTTTGTAAGCCCCCCACTGTTGGAGATCTTGGAAGACAGATAGGTCCTGAACTTGAACTTAACATATAACATACATATGTATAAAAATATAACATAAACATATATATGTATAAAAATACTTGCCTTGCTATTCTTGCCTAGAGGAAGTCTTTATGGCTATCTAGTCTGGTCTTTTGCATTCATGTTGAATGATCTTCCTTTAAAAATACAATATTTGAAGTATGACAAAATGGGGAAAGCACTGAATTTGGAGTAAGAGATCCTATTTTCAAGTCTCAACTCTGCTATTTATTTGATTATGAACAAGTTATTATATCTCTTTTGATCTCAGCATATTGTTTTGTAAAATAAGGAACTGGAAAAAATAACCTCTATGACTCTGACTCTAATGAAAAGTTAAGAGGAACAAATATCAACCAGGTTAAAACTTTGATGGCAGAAGCTGTCTTTGGAAATTGATGTTTTGAGGTTTTTTTTTAACAGTAACTGAGTTTAGGTGACTTGCCCAGGGTCACAAAGCTAGTACATGTCTGAGGTCAAATTTGAACTCAGGTCTTCCTAATTCCAGTGTTTTATGCACTGCACTACCAAGCTGCCCTTGAACATGTTATTAACTGCCTCTTGGTATCAGTTTACTTTTCTGTAAAAATGAGGAACTGACCTCTAAGTCCATTTCCAGCTCTAAAGAAAATGATGGTTATCATCCTATTTTATAATTAAAGAAAATTAAACTTAAGCCCCAAAAAGACAGAATTTTTTTTCATAAACTTGACTAAATTTCTATTGACTTGTAGTCAACCTTACTCCATGTTTTCTGTCTTCACAGTACCTCCTCGAAACACAACAATATCCATCCATCCATCTAGAACTGTTCTTGAAGGGGAAAATGTCACCATTACATGTAAAACTTTTAGTCATCCTCCTGCAGTGATTGTCCTCAAAAAAGTTGATGTGGACAATGAAGTGACTATGTGTTCAAAGAATGGAACATTTACTTTATATCATGTTACTCCTGATGACACAGGAGTATATAGAATTGATGTTTCCAATGAAGTCGGAAATGACTCTGGACAGATTGAGATCTCAGTTATGGGTAGGAGGATTTTCCTTCATTCTTTATTATATTTTCTCCCCCCCCCCTCAATATTCAGGTCATCTTTAACTCTACAGAGTTTCCATTAAGTTAAGCTCCTAAAATTTTTACAATTTTTCTTTTTATTCCTATAGTTAATGTTTCTTATTTAAAGACAAGGCCTAAAACTTTCCTTTTGTAGGTTATGTTTCTTCCTTATGTTGTCTTCTTTTCTAATTGTTTTATCTAATTAAAGCACTTCTCCCAGGTTTGTCATTTTTTAATGAGGCATTCTTGATTAGCTTTGTAATTCTAGCTCCAAACTTAATTTGGTTTTAAATACTTGGATTTGGATGAAGCAATTAATTTAGGTAAATTATTTTTATCTCATGTTGCCTAGGTCATGTAAATAACTTGAATGTTGCCTATTTAATTTAGTTGGTCATGTGGTCAATGACAGCAAATTGGACACATTGGAAAACGGATGTTTTCTTTTAGTCAAATTTTCTTTTGATTTCCAAGTTGATGGAACATGCCCCGGTGATAGACATTTGGGGTATAATTATGCTCATTTGGGGTATAATTATGAGTTTTTGAGTCTATGAACTTGAGAAGAAAATAAAGAGAGAATCAAAAAATAATTCTTGGACATCACATACATAATGGGTATCATGTTGCTCGTCTTCTCAATGGATGGAGCAGGGTTGGAGGGAAGGAATGGGTTTGGAACTCAAAATTTAAAAAATGTTAAAAAAAAAGAAAAAATTAAATTTAAAAAATTTTAAAAGAGAGTAAAAAAAGAATTATATCTGGCAAGTTCAAAGTTGGCTTAGTGGAAGAAGACTGTTCTTATTCCTCAAGTTGTCAACAATGGCAACAAATCATAGTGAAGAATACAGTTACTGGTGTTTGGCCTAGATTAGCAGAAAGACAAGTGGAGAATTGAGGCAGCTATTGGGATAATTTAGGTGTAATTTAGGATGGCCTTTTTGCTTCACTTACCTGAATAATTAACTCAGTTCACTTTGCTGGTGTGTATACTGGTTAGTATAAGTATCGAGTTCCTTTTGATGACTTACCCCACTTGTGAGGTGTTTCAGCTAAAATTAATTTGAATTCTCACAAGGAAAATAAATCCCATTCTTTGAGGAGTCAATTGACTTAATATTTAAGGTTAAAGAGTAAATAAGTTCAAATGGACTACAGATGTCATTAGATACTTTTATAATGTTATCTATCACCAGCCAATTTTCAAAATTGTATGAAGGAACAACTGATTACTTATAAAAAGTATTCTAGAGATAGAGTGTATATAAAAACAAATTATGATTTGAAGAAAAACAACAATGAATTTGGAGTCAGGTGGGAAAGAGTTGAGTTTAAATTTCAATATTATCTGGATGATTTTAAAAGAGGATCATAAATTTACAATTAGAGAAGACCTTTGAGATCATCAAGTCTAGCTCCCTTATTTTATAGATGAGTAAATTGAGATAAGCAAAACTTAGGTAAAAGATCTAAGTATCTTAGTAAGTATCTAAGGCATGATTTGATTTCAGCTCTTTCTAACCTCACATATTCTATCCATTATGTCACCTATCTCCCTTGAATAAGTAATTGTATCACTTTAGTTCTCAGTTAACTCATCAGTAAAATGACAGGGTTATAATATTTCCCTTTACTTCAAAGTGGGGGACTAACGAATGAAATCTCTATGATACTACCACATTTAAAAAATATTTATTATTTTCGATATTACCACTTTTATAATCAAAGTCAATTGCTCTTCTTTCTTTTGCAGAAATCCCTAAATATTTTTCTCCTCAACTTCTTGCATTATACTGTTTATCATCACTGATAATACCAGCCACTGGGATGGTTATCTACTTTGCAAGAAAAGCCAACCACAAAGGTTCTTACAGTCTGGTAAATGCCCTGAAATCAAAAGTGTAGCTGTCAGTTCGACCAAAGACATTATTTATCAGTCAACCCCTGATTACTGCTCATTATTCCATCAGGAAAACAACATGCTGTGACTTCAGACTCTCCCTCTGAATATGGTGAACACATGGAGAGAAACATCTGCCTTTTCTTTTTCTTCCCACAGGCAAGAAACCGAAGGGAAAGCAAGGCTTTTTTACTGGTTCATTGAAATATAATGGTAGGAGCAATTCTTTGAGATGTATATAGAATAGCATTTTCTGTACATATGTAAAATAAATATCCCTACTCCACCGAACATTAGAATAATGTCACTTTCCATCAAAATCTCTTCCTAAGAAGATTATGAATTGGAATACATTTTAAAGAATAATTTATATCAGTGTTTCTTGGTATTTTGCTTGGTATTCTATTTTTAATTTTTTGATACATTTTATTTTGTATTAACAAGATTTGATCTTTATAAAATCTCCTGAAAACAATTTCATCTTTTGTAAAGATGGCAAAGTTTCAGACATGGTATTGTGGATTAAGAACCAGCATTGGAGTCAAGACCACTTAGGTCCAAGTCCTGACTCTGATAGATGCTGGTTGAGTGACTGTGAGCATATTGCTTAACCTTTCCATGCTCCAAGCAATTTTCTAAGACTATAAGGTCTAAACAACGTACTGGACTGAATTTGGGGAGGGCATTTCCATCCCAGGAGTCCCTCTGACTAATGAAATCACAGATCTGGACTCCTCCCCTCAAAAAGAAAAAAGAAAAAGAACCCAATAGTTGAGTACACTTAAGAATGTTGAAAGTTTTATTTCAGGTACAAATAACCATCATAGAAGTGGTCAATGGTGGACATTTCTCTTCTGTGACTTTAAGGGCTTCTAGTGATTGAGTGAGGATTTATAATCCTTTACACACTAGGAGAGAAATGCCACATAAAACCAATGACATTAAAAGTGCCATAGTGCTCAATTCACTATGGTGGTGAACTGGACTATTTTCTCTATACGGTACTGGTGTAATTATGGAAAAATTTTATGACTGTGATTGTTTCATTGAGTCCTGGGTGACTTTCTCTGTTATCTTCATCTGGTTTCATTTTGTAAAGTTTTTTTGTACAGTAAAAAGATAAATTCTAAAATTGGAAGATGTGTGATTCTTTGTCACAAACTAAACTCTTGTAAAGCTGGTTATGTCTTTGAAGAATGAATTAAAAGATAAAATTCATAAGAAGGCAAAAGGAAATTGGATTCATTAATTAGAAGGGATGGATAAGCTTCAGTCATCTGGAAGATATACACAACATGATAAACAAGTCTTTCTCCATTAGTGATTGATCATAAAGAAAGAGAGCTTCTATTGTAAGTGAATTTTGCTACAGAAAGCTTCTTTTGCAAAAGTATGCCTATTTTCTTCTCCTAAGGCTACTCTAATGAATTTTCATAAAGATTGTGCCTAAAAGTGGATAGTTTTTCACATGTGATATGACCTGGTCAGGATATATATATATATATATGACATTATCTCCTTCTTCTCTCTGGTCACAACATTTGTATTAATATAGTCTAAGATTATATTTGCCATCTTAGACATCACATTATAGTTATACCTTCTCCATTATGAATTTCCCCATCATGGTTTTACTATATCATGGCTCAACATAAAGAATTTTATGGGAGTTTTACAGAAGCTACAGATGGCACACAAAAGCCAACAGATGACCCAGAGCCTAGGATCAAATACTTAACCCAAGTTTTACAATAAGGAACTGTGAATATCCCATAAAAGAAAAAAGGGAAAAAATTAGATTTCTGCTCTGCTAAGAAGGGGAGGTCAAGAAATTTTCTGTGAATTTTTTCAGATTGTGGGGGCATATGTTCCTAAGTGCTAACTCCTATGATGTGTGTGCTGCTGACTTAAACTGAGCTAAATATCAGTAGAAGCAATAATAGGAAAGGGAGAAGGGAGAGAGAAGGAAGCGGAAAGCAGGGAGACAGAGAGGTTGAGAGGGATAATGAAGGAAGGAGAGCGAGAAAGGGCAAAGAAGAGAAGTATAACAAGGATGAAGGGAGGGAGAGAAGGATGATGAGAGAGGGAACACCACAGTGGAATATCAGACATGACCTGGTAAATTCATTCTTAAAACAAAATGGGCACTTGGGTAGATAAAATAACCAATCACAAAATTCTTTATTAACTATATTCTAAATCTTATGAATACTTACATGTTCCAGTGAATGAGTATTAATTAGATCTGCAGCTGATTTTTTTCCTTCCCCTTTCTCCTATTCTTTTATTGACTTGGGAATTTTATTCTTACTATCATTGCTTTTGTAGATGATCTCTAGCCCTATTCTCTCCCATGAGTTCCAGTCCTTCATCAACAATCAATCCATCCTGGAGGCATCTCCAACTCAATGTGAACAAACTAAAATGCAATATCTCTCTCCCCCAAATCAAATAGCTTCTAGACTGCTTTATTTCTGAGAAGATTGACACTTTCTTTCTAGTTCCTCAGGTTCGCCCCTTAGGTGCAAGCCTCAATTCCTGTAATATAGCAAATAATTTTCTAAGTCTTGTTGACTCTCCTTCACATCTCTCAATTCTGCCCCTCTGTGTCTACTCAAATGACTACCGCTCAGTAATCTCATTAACTTTTGCCTAAACTATAGTGTCAGACTCATAACTGATTTCTAAGCTTTCAAGTTTTCCTCTCCCCTTTTGAGCTCCCACATAGTTGCTAAATAATTTCTGATCTTCTCTTCCTCTATTTGAGAAACTTCAAACATTTTATAGAATCAAATGCAAACACCAGGTTATCATTCAAAGCTCTCTACACTCACACCTTAGTCTATCTTTCTGATTTTATTAAATATTACTCCCTTTCACATATTTAAAAGTCTAGCCAAACTGTCAACTTACTGTTCCTTGAATTTGGCTTACCATTGTCCTATCTTCATGCCTTTGAACATTTTCTTTCATATTTAGAAGACACAAACTCTTCTTTTTCATCTTTCAGAATCTGTAAGTTTTGTCAAGGATCATTACACAGTAAATTTTTTCTTATCCTCTTGGTGGTTAGCACTCACATCCTATGCTTACCTCTACTTCAAATAAGTATGCATGTACTCAACTGTTTACTTGTTTTTTAATCTTTCCCCTAAGAAGAAAACACATTTTTTAAGGTAAAGATGGTAGAAGACCTTCAAAACTTTGGATGAAATATATGTGGCTAATTTCCAGCACTGGAGTGAGTATGCACATCAGTGAATGTACTCAATCTCCCTTGGAGTACTGGAATATGATGTTCCCAGGGCCCAGCACAATGCTATTGACAAATTAAGACACTCAATAAATGTTTGTCATATTGAATTGAATTAGATTAGAATGGATCATATTAGATTGCCCCTTTTAAATTAAATTCATTACTGAACCTGAATTGCATCCAGAATCAAATGAGAAGGAAAAACCCCCACAAACAAATAGGAATACAGATTTGGGATGTACTGCCAGACTCAATTATTTAAATTTCATATTACACCAATACATCCTATTGGTCTAAAGTCAGTTTAAAGGATGGTGAATGAATACGAGGCATAGCTCATGTGAAAGAGAATAGTTGACTAAGAATGGAAAGGGAGGTTGGACCTGCATTGCCAAATGTCTAAAATTTTAGAATCGAGAGTTTTATACCTTCTATTATCCTCATCTATTTGTTTAGTCACATTTTTTAAAGAAGAAAATGAGGTTGCATTTTTTCAGTAGGTATTTAAAAGTCACTTTTTGATTAATGCAAATGAAGAATAATCTTTAAAAACTTTTTAAAAAATGCTATATTAGAAGAAATAAGAATGTAGATTAAAGAAAATGGACCACACTCTAGTTGGGATAAAGACAGTGAACAACAGAGAGAAGTCAAGATTGCTTTACTTCCATTATCTCTACCAAAGTAAATAATAATCCAGATTGTGAAGAGTAGAATAAAAGTGACTATCAAGGAGTTAAAACTCAATATTAGTAAAGAAATGATAAGAGAGGACATAGAAAGCACAGCTAGCTACTCTTGAGCAGTCTGAATCACCAGACCTGGGCAAACTATATTCTAATGTTGCAATGGAAGTGGCAGCTATGATTATTGAGTTACTTTCAATGATTTTTGAAAATTAGGGAGAATAGGAGACAATTTCTAGGATGAAAAAAATGTGCAAATGTCCCAAATTTTTTTTTTAAAGGAAAAGAATAGACTTCTTAAATTTGGTTAGTCAGGGACTTTGACTTCCATTTCTGGTAACATAACACTCATATTCTTGTGGTGATAGTGTATAGGTGTGAGCAACAGAATACCATCATGTATAAAGAACTGAAGCTGAGTATCAATCAAAGGTCAAGGAAGAGACATTTGGTTGTTGGGTGAAAGCTATAACACATTAAAAACAAAAAAAATACAATGGATTAGTAGTTTAAAGATTGTCATTAATGAACTGTGCATTTGAAAAAGATGAGTTGGTCATGTGGTAAGAATGAGAGATAACTAATGTTAATACTTGATTGGATCATTGGGATATCAGGTGAACTGAGGAAGAACCCAAACATATTAAGTGAAGTATTTATGGCAATTTTATGGGAGTCCACGGACAAGAGTTTCATAGGACAGGAAGGAATGAATGGATTGTGATCTATAGAGTTAGCAAATACATGCATTAATAAGATTATAGTTCAGCTTAATTTTTTGACAGTTGCATTGTTATCTCATTTTGAGAGTTCTATCCACTATAAATCTCAGATCTTTTTCAAGTGAATTGTTTTCTAGCAATATCTCATTTAAAAACCCTACATATATCTATTGAATTTCAGTCCAATATTATAAGCCTTGCCTGATAATAATTTTTGGTTTCTGACTGTCATCCGGGGGGGGTTGCTTTTCATCTCCTAGTTTTGTGTCATTTGACAATTTGACAAGTATGGAATCTCTATCTTGAAAAAAAGATCCCTATATATCATGAGTCTGTTAGGAATTTTGTGGGATTTTCAAGACAAAAATATCTTGTCATTGAAGTCTGGAATTTAGGTCCAAAGAGCATTAATCCTATCATCTGTCTTAAACACAGATTAAGTTAATATTTTATATATTTTACTTCTGGAGAGTGTTTAGCAATTTATAAATTACTTTAAGGACATAATCTTATTAGATTCTCACAAACATCCTGTGAGGTGGATAATAAAACTCTACTCAAGAAGCATTTATTAACACCTTCCTAAGTAAAGGCTATTGTCCCAAACACAGGGACTGCAAAAAAACAAACAAAAAAAAAACAGAAAAGAAATAATCCTTGCTTCAAAGAGCTTCCATTTTACTGTTTCTTATAAATGGCTTGAGAATACTTAGTCCAGAGTGATTAAAATGGTTTTTATTAAGATATCTTAACAAAACGGCATACCTCTCTCATGGTGGGAGAGAGGGGCAGAGAAATCCCAACATACAAGTCCTTTTATGCACTTTGAAAGACTTTGTTCCTGCCCCATTCATGCCAATCATAGGCTGGGATCACAAATCTAATTGGAACATTGGTTCCTATGTTTCCAAATGAGCAAGAACAGAACTCTTTGAGCATGTGCGGAGGAGAAGGGCAAGGCTAGGTTACTCTGGACCAGTTAAGGACTAGTTTCTTCTAATCTAGTTTGTCATTTTTGGAATGGGATTAGGAGAACTCTTCCAGTTTTGTGATTGACTGGGGCCATTCCCCCTTTGTACTGGATTTCAAAGGGGCTCCCCTCCACACCCTGTGAAGACCAACCTTCATTCCTCACACTGTTAATCTAAATAATCTTACTTTTCAGATGAGCAAAATGAAGCCCAAAGAGGTCAAAGCATTTGCTTAATGTAATTAGCTGTGGTGTTAACTGGTTTCAAATTTAAATCTTTCTGAATCCATAACCAGCATTGATGGCCACATGACTATCAACACCTTTACAGAAGGAGACAACAGTCAGTCAAATAAACATTCATTGAACACCAAATATGAGCCTGACACTGTGCCCTGAGGATAGAAACAGAGAGACAAAAGATAATCTCTATTCTCAAAGAACTCACTCAAAATCTAAAGGAGGAGATAAACACTAGCAGGAAAGGATCAGAAGTCAATCATAATAGATTTTTTTGGAAAATTCCACAACTTTCTATGATTCTTACATTGAACTTCTGAGTATTACGTTTGTTCTTCAGACTGGGAATATGTCTTCAAAGTAGCTGAAATGGCTTCTGAAATGGGAATCTGAACTTGTCTAGGTAAATTACATTGTGTTATCTTTCATAGGATTTAGAATGCATTCTAGGCCATCCTTTCTCTTTTATAAATGAGAATACTATGCTTCAGACATTAAATGACTCATTGAAAGACATGCAGTTTGTGAGAGACAGAACCCATATTTCCCAGCTCCTACACAAGGCTTCCCCCCCCCCCCACTTCTTGTTACTCTTACATCACTCTATCACATTTAGCAGAGGAGCTTGGCATATCTCCCCTTTGTTATTTGAGAGTAAATAAAACTTGAGAGAGAAAAGAATCCACATCTAAAGTGGTAAGTAGTTTCCCTAAGAGACCTTTTTGATCCAGATTGGAGATCCATATTTGCAAGGCTTTGAAAAAGAAAAAAAAAGATCTTTGTTGGATTTAAAGCAATATAAAACATTCACTTAAAAAAAGAGTTAGGTTTTTTCAAGTATTTAATCTATCACTATTTGAATAATATTCTGACAAAAAAAGGGTAATTTGAAAGACTTCTTTGAGAACAAGGGTATATAACAAATTGAATAGAACTGAATACATTTGGGGAATACAGTGAAGGACAATACCAGCATTGCTAGCATTCTATTATTATCCTTTAATCACTGGAAGGGTTTGGGGGGGGGGAGACAGAATTCTTTTTACTCTTGAATAGAAACCAATAAGAAGGAGAAAGCATTAACTCACAGGAGATTGAGTCATTTTAATTCTGAATAGTGTTGTAGAGAATTTCACTTGACTTTCACCAATTAAAGGTACAGGGTTTTCTTTTGGGGGGAAGAGAAGGTGACTTTCTGCCATATCACAACCTGTAGTTATAAAGGAAAGAACTAATTTATTGATAATATCTCTTGCAGAGGGTTAAAAATAGTTCCACTAGCAGGAAGTTGAAAACTTTAATGTCAAAAGCTCAATGAGTTAGTAATACAAGACTTTCAACTATTCATATAATAAAAATGCTGACATCAGGATCTGACATATGAAGCTGTAACCCAGCCTTGGAATTACCTGGGAGTCAGATGAAATGATTGAGAAACTCAGCATACCCAGGAGAACTTATAAAATTTTGAGTTTTTGCGCTAGAATTATCTAGAAAATGTGGGGACATTGTATTAGAGTGAACTAGACTATAATTTCACCATCATTGAAGAAAAAAATCAAATAAAGTCAGTTTATCAGGTCTTCATTTTGGGAAAAATTCGCACCTCTTTCTCCCATCTCGGGCTCCCTTTTTAATAATGAATTACTAATTTTGAACTGGTCTACAGTGTTGCATATCTGAATGTTTAAAATGGTTTATGATAGGTACTCTATAAATGTTTTTTGAATTAAACTTCACTCTATGAACCTTTGAGGATGTTCTAATGGGCAATCAGGAATGCTCAATATTCATAGTGACCTGTTTTTAATTTCTAAAACCAGAATTGTGTGTGCTAGATGCTTGCAAAGACTTCCAGAATCTCATGTTTCTGGACAAGAGCATCAAATTTTTATCTTGGTTTTAATGACCATTTCTATACTAAAGATCTTCAGTTTTACCTATCCAATCCTAACCTCTCTATAGGCCTCCAATCTTACATCACCAGCTGCCTTCAGGCATCTCAGATTGGATGTCCTAAAGGCATCTAAAACTTAAAATACCCCCAAACAATTTTTTCTTTCCCTTAAATGATACCCCATCTCTTAACTTCCTTATTAACAAAATCATTATCCCATTCCCTCAGATTCTGAACCTCTGTGTTATCCTTGACTCTTCACCATCTCTCATCTAATAAATCAACTCTGTTGCCAAAGTATAGATTTCAACTGTACATCATTTCTTGAATATGGCCCTTTCTCTCCTCTAACATCACCACCACTTTCAAAGCCTAACACCTGGACTATTATAATAGTCTGCTGGTGAATTTTTCTGACTCCTGTCTCTCTCCACTGTAATCCACACTCCATTCAAACACTAAAAAGATTTTCCAAAAGTTCAGGTTTGACCATGTCACCGCTATACTAACGTCTGCCCATGGGCTGCATGCAGTCCTCACTGTGGCTTTATTACATTTTATTTTTATACTCATTGATAATAAGTCATTATATTCATGATAATGAGATAATTAATTTGTAGTCAAAAATAAATATTAAATTCTATGTGGTCTTTGACAAATTTGTGTTGGGCTGTGCAGCCCAGAAGAGCTAAAAGATTGAACACTCATGCTCTAGTTGCTCCCTATTGCCTCCAGGATCCTATGTTTGGCATACAAAGTCCTTCATAAATTAGCCCTTTCCTATCTTACCAGTTTTCTGATCCCTCTCCCTTTGATCCAGCAAAGTGGCTTCCTGGTTTTTCTTCAAACAAGACCCTCCATCTCTCGGCTCTAGATATTTTCTTTGATTGTTCCTCATTCCTAAAATGTTCTACCTCCTCCTCTCTGCCTCTTGGCTTCTCTGGCTTCTTTTAAGTCCCAATGAAAATCCCCTCTTCTACAGGAAGCCTTTCCCAACCCCACTTAATTCTACTGTCTTCCCTTTTTTAAATTATTTCCTTTTTCTCCTGGATATAAACTTACATATATTTGTCCACTTGATGACTGGAGAGGCAAATGGTGGATATGAGTAGGTTGTGAGATATATGTAAATGTTTTTGGTCTACACAGGGTGGGCAATCAAGATAATCAGATATAATTGTTGTCATAAACTGAGTAGACAGAGAAATGAGTGCTGATACTTAAACAGAGGTTTTTCTATTTCCTGTTGGTTGCCAAGGACTCTGGGTTAATCTCAATCTGAAGTATTTAGTTAGAAAGTTCTCTTTGTAAACTTGGACACTTGTCAAAAGGGTACTGGCAAACTCCATCCAGATTGTATCAGAGACAGAAATGATGGTTTTATAATTAGGCCTGGATTTATTTATATTTCTTAGGTCTCTGTTTCTCCATTTAACAAATTAAAATAATAAAGATAGTCATATGAACCATAGCTCACACTTTTTAGAACAGAAAGTCTGAAAAGGAGGGAGAATGTATGGAGTCATGACCATATTGTAACAATCAATTGAAGAAGGAAATAGAAACTATCTGGTAGATGAAGCAATTCTTTGTAACTATGTAAACCATAACTGTTTTCACTTTCATTCATTGCTTCTCTCCTGGCTCTTGATTATTTGTTAGGATATAATGGTTAAAAAAAGAAGGAATTCTTTTGCTGCTGATCTGATGGTCAATCTAAGTCACCCCACAGGTTGATCACGTACAGTTGATATTCATTTGGCAGCAATAGCAGAATTGAGTTTTGAGCTGGAGATAGGCTTTGGAAAATTTCTTTCTCAATTATCTCCTCAATTGAATTGTGTGTTTGTTTTAGAGATCTCCTGATGATTCTGGATGTTATGGAAGATTGTTTTTTGTTTTGTACCTGAGGAATGCAGAAGTATTTATTCAGGTCATAATTTATTGATCTATATTTAGAGCCCAGGGGAAGAACAAGGAGGCTTAATGGTATTAACACAGGTTCAAGGGAGTGATGGTAGTAGCTACAGGTTATGCTAGTGAATGGATGTCTGTTTATACATCTCTGAAGCTCCTCTCATTGAGAACTATGTCTTTCTCAGAGAGAAAGTAAGTCGCTTTATTTCCTAAATGAAATTCTTAGAAAATTTGATCTGTTCTTGACTAGATCAATAGCATTTTTTAAAATTTTGAGCAAATCAAATTAAATAACTTTTATTTCATAATGTTCTTAGATGATGTCCCTGTTATCAATTTATTAAATAAGACATTTAAAATTTTAAAGTAAATTTTAAAATAATAAAAATAATTTTTCTAACTTACTACAAAATTCTACTCCAAAGCATTTCCCTAATTTGTTTTTTTAATTTTGTATTTTATTTTCCTAAGTTATGTATAAAAATGATTTTGACAATCATTTTCAAAACTTTGAGCTGCAAATTACAAATAGAATTATATTAAGGATCATTTTGAATTCCTACCTAAAATAAATTGACTCTAATTTAGTTTCAAATTTTTAATCCAAGGTAAAAGCTGGAACATCCTTAAATTTAATACTTTAATAATTATACATCTTGCAATGATTAAAGCTTAGTTTGCCTGAGATGATTATGGTTTTCAATTGGTGATTTGTAGTTTGTACAAAACTTGCCCTACTCCAATTTCACAAGAAAACAGGATGTAAAAGAAAAATAATGAAGTCAAGGAAGAGAGAGGTGTTTTCTTCCTGTATAAAATGTCACTTTTCTGAAATATTCCCAAAAGAATATTTTGCAGTTTTTAAAAAATAGAAACTCTGTTAATGAATTTGCACATTCTAAATGTAAGTGACAAAGTCCTTGGATCATCACATTCAAGGTAATATTCCTATTGTCCTTTTGTGTTATTTTATTACAATCCAATGTTTGTATGATCAAGAGTTTGACCTGAGGTGCCTTCTAAGGGAAGTCCAACCCATAATGGTGGTTAAAGAGACCTTGGTGTGATGCAATAGATAACAGGATGTAAATGCTATTAAAATTATTTTGTGTATTTGCCTTCCTTTCAATATATGGGTCTGAATATTAGGTGGCATCTCTCTTTGACAAAGCCTTAAGTATATGTAATAAGTGACCAAAAGACCCTTTTGCCCTAAAATATCTCCCCACTGGCCTACCCCAAGTCATTACCAAATCTGCCATTAAGTCACTTCTTTGAATTAAAACAATATAATTATGAGTATTAAGTAAATTTATAAAGTATGAAGTAAAAAATATCTAGTAGGTAAAAGAAAAAATATATCACACTGAATCAAAAAAGTCTTGTTCAAGTCAATAAATATCTGGGTTTGAGTCCTATCTCTGACATACTGGCTGTATAACACTGCAAATCATCTAAATTTCTCAGTGGTTCCTTAAAACAATAAATTATAAAGTGGCCACAGATTTACATTGGTAGAGAGAGTTTCTTCTTAAAGAATTGCCTATACTCCAGTGAGATTACATGACTGGTTCAAAAAACAATTCAAAATACTATCCTAGGTACAATAGGGTTATAAAGAAAAGAAAGAGGGTGGGTGATAAATAGATCCTAGTCTTTTGAAGCTTAAATTCAACCAGAAACTTTATTTTCTAGAGGTTCTCTTACTTAAAAGCAAAGATAAGTTTATTAGTTATTACCTTATGAGTAAAGAAGTTCAAATGAGGGCAGAGGAACTAGAGAGTTGAATACCACCTGAGAAAGAGACTCCTGCCTAATTCTCATTTCTCTCCAGTCCACCAATCCCATTTCGCCAACTTCCTCATAGACATATCCACTGGTATAACTCATAGATATATCAAATTCAATTTATCCTATACAAAAATCATCTGGTCGCTCCCTAAACCTATTTGTCATTAGAACTTGCCTATTTCTGTCAAAGACAATATTATTCTTCCTTTGCTTAGATATTCACAATGTCAGAGTTATCCTTGACTCTTTCTCCCTCACCATCGATCTCAAATCACTTACCAAGTATCATGGATCCTACTCCACAAAATCTCTTGTATCTGCACCCTTCTCCCCACTCACATCATCCCCACCCAATTCAGGAACTCATCAAATTTTGCCTCGTAAATTGCTTCCTCCTTAGTCCCCTCGGCTCCAGTCTGTCTATCTTCTCTCCTATCCATCATCCACAGGGCTGCCAAATGGATATTTCGACAACACAAATCGGACCATGTCATTCCTTTGCTCAGAAAATTGCCATTATTTTTATGGCCTCTTGAATAAAATAGAAAATGTTCTATTTGGCATCTAAATCCCTTAACAACCTTATTCCAACCCATCTTTCTAGACTATTTTTTTGCTCTGTTCCATCATAAACTCTACATTTCAGTCAAAAAGACATTTAATGTTTTCCACATTTGACATTTAATTTTCTGGATCTTTTCACCAAGGTTTTGCTGTCTTCACCTTTGCCTTTTGAATGCCCTGCTCCCTCTGAGACTCAGCTCAAGTCACCTCTTATGTGAGACCTTTATTAATTGTCCCAATAATTAAAGCTTCTCCTAGTTGGTATGCATTTACTTACCTGTATACATGGTATTGCTAGGGACTTAGGTCATTTTCCCCCTTTATATCCCTACCCAGTGCATAGCACAGAGCCTATGTGCCTTGTTTAATTGAATTGAATCTAATCTAATTGAATTGAATTGGATAAAGCACCAAACAGATTTTTAGCCAGCACTGAGTAGAGACATAAAAAAAGAAAAAAGGATATCATTGTATATAATTGGAAAACAAATAAAAAATATATATAATTAAAAATACATCAACATTGTGGAGGGAAAGTGTTTCTGTTATTTTTTTTCTTTTATATAATCAGTAAAACTAACTTCTGCAATAAACTTTTCTCAATCTTCTTTATCTTAAAAAAAAGAAAAGAAGAAAAAGAAGGATACAGAAACTACTTCATGAGTTTATTGAGGTACAGTCCTGGTTCTTTGTACTTAATGACGCAGGTACATGTGTTCATTTCACAGCTATTAGACATCAATCAATAAGCATTTATTAAGTGCTTACTGTGAGCCAGACACTATACTAAGCAATGGGGATATGAAGAAAGGCAAAAGACAGTTCCTGCCATAGAGGAGCTCACAATCTAATGGAGGAGACAGCATGCAAAGAACCATATACAAACAAAGCTATATTCAGGGAAAATTGCAATTAATCAACAGTGAAGTCACTTCAGTCCTAAGAGAGTTCATGAAAGAACTCCTTTTAGAAGGTGGGATTTTAGCTGAGTATTGAGGAAGTCAGGGAAGGTGAGGAGGAGAGCAATAAAAGAATTCCAAGCATGGAGGAAGCTGAGGAAAAGACCTAGAGTTTGTATGAACCAGTGGGATATGAGATTCATTAAAGTAGGTAAGTAGATGCTGTTTTGATTGGCTTTTATGCTCTACTTTTACTACAATGACTAGCTAAATATTTCATGTGGGAGATAATAAAGTGAACAAATAGAAGTATAACCAGGAGAAAAGACTTAGCAAAATTTATACTCATTAAAGGTATATCACACCTCATTTCCCAAAGTATTGCCCATTTATATCCTTATTCCCAGATCCTTCCTAAATCCTATCTATTCATGATCCTGACTCTCCTCATTCAGTTAAATTCAAAAGTCATTTGCTAGCTTCCAACTAGAAGACACTAAGAATACAGAAGACAATCCTTGTCCTCAAGATGCTTGCACTCTATTTGAGGGAAATACAACATTTACATGTAGGAGAAGTCAAATATAATGAGTGAAAGAATTAAAAGTTATGATGATGTTTGTCCTTCATTCTCGAAGAAGACCATGACATTAGGCAGATGATGCCATGACAGGCACATGAATTGAATTTAAGTGTGTGTGTGGGGGCTTATGCTAAGTCATCAGCCTCACTTTCTCCCCTGGAGCCATGTAGGTCCAGTGGTCAGATGTGATTGGGATGACTGGAGATGCCCTGGAGGGGAGGCAATCAGTGTGAAGTGACTTGCCCAAGATTACACAAATGGTGTCCAAGGCTGGATTTAAACTCAAGTCCTCCTGACTTTAGGGCCAGCATTCTATTCATCTAATTGCCCTGGTATTAAAAATAGGAGGATGAGGAAACACTCGAGAGCTAAGCTTTGAAGGATTCTCAGGATTCTGAAAGCCACAAATGTGAAGAGAATGCATTGCAGATAAACAATACAGCCTGCATAGTCATTCAAGTTATTCAAGAAATATTTATTAAGCATCTGCTATGTGCAAGGAACTGTACTAAGTCCTGGGAAGATCAAGATATACAAAAGACTATCCCTGCTTTGGAGAAGCTCACAATCTAAGGAGGGAGACCAGATATAAACAGTGATACATATAAGCTTTGTACAGGCTTAGCTGGAAATAATCAATAGAGGGAAGACACTACTTATAGGGATCAGAAGAAACTTCTTGTAGAAGGTGGGATTTAAGATAGAACTTGAAGGAAACCAGGGAATCCAGGAGGAAAAGAAGTATGAAGGGAGAAAGCTTGATACCTGTGGGTCAACAAGTGAAAATTCTTTGAGTTTTCTGAGAGGAACAATAAGGGGACCAGTGAAACTGGATCACAAAGAATAGATAGAGAATAGTGTAAGGTATAAGAATATGAAAAAAAATTGGTGGGGATGGGGGAGCCCTGAATGCCAAATAGAAGATTTTTAAAATTAATTCTAGATCTAATAGGGAGTCACAGGAGTTTATTGAGTGAACTTGGGAAGGGAGGAGACATGGTCAGAGTATTACATTTACAGCTTAGTGGAAGATGGACTAGAGTGGGCAAAGATTTGTGGCAGGCAGACCCATCAAAAGGCTATTGCTATAGTCCAGAAGGGAAGTGATAAGGATCTACACCAGGGTTGTGACAGTGTCAAAGGAAAGAAGGGTCATATGAGAGCAGTGTTATAAAGGTAAAATCAATAGGTTGCATATGGGAGATGAGAATGATAGAGAAGCTCAGGAGAATAAAACTCAGCAGTAATGAAGAAATCCAGAAGAGGGGAGGGTTTTTTTTTTTTGTAAAAGATATTAAGTTGTTTTGGACATGTTGAATTTAAGAAGTCTATAGGATATATAGTTCAAAATGACCAACAGGCAATTGGAGATTCAATTCTGGAAGTCAGTAAAGAGGTTAGGGTTAGATAAGTAGATTTAGCAACATAGGGATAGTAAGTGAATCCAGACGAGTTGAAGTTTATCACACTTAGGTATGGAGGGAGAATAACAGAAGGCCTAAGAAAGAGCCCTGTGTGACACTCGTGGTTGGCAGAGGTGACCCGGATAATGATCCAGCAAAGGAGACTGAAGAGTAATGAAATAGGAGGAGAACCATAAGGGAAAAGTGTTGCTTGGTTCTTGTCCTTTGTTATCAAAGAAGACCAAAATGACATCACTATGTTTGAGACAAATGACAGTGTGTCCAACTGTGGCTAATCAGATCAATTTGAGCTTGGAATCCTCTACCACAGGTTGGGAACAAATAGTCCATGTGAATACCTGGGATGCTTACTCCAAATTTACGGATGTCACATTTCCTTGAGCTGCTTCCATTTTTCCTTTCTTAGAGAGTGCAGCCCCTTCACTAATGAGGGATGCCATGCTAGGTGGTCCTGTGCCAGGGTCTCCCAAGCTGTACAGTCAATTCTACTGGGAAAAGTGTCACAAAAAACTTAGGAGAGAATATCCAGGAGAAGAAGATGATCAACATTATCAAAGACTTCAAGGAAGGAATAGAAGTAGAACATGGAATACCTAGTTTAAGAAAGAGAAAATAGGCAAGATTCTTTGGAAAGTAGAGTATATACATGGAAAGCAATGCAAAATAAATCTGGAAAGAAAGGTTGGAGCCAGAATTCGAATAACTTTAAAAGCTATACTGGGGATTTTCAATTTTCTTCTAGGGGCAATTAGGAGAAATAGAAATTCTTATTCTTTTGGTGATTAGGTGGATTTGGCTTGGAGAGAGGAGAGACTGGAAGCAAGTTGCTTTATGCTTCACTTGTAGAATGACTTCTTATGCTGAGACAGGTACATAAATTGTTTTACATTTTGGAATAACTTCATGAGGGATTCCTCTCAATAATTCTAAACAGCTAATATTTATGTAGCATTTTTAAGTGTTGCAAAACTATTTACATATAGTATTCACTTAGTCCTCAGCCATGAAAATAAGTACTACCAATATTATTATCTCCAAATTTACAAATGAGGAAACTGAGGTAAAGAAAATTTAAATTATTGTCTCTGGGACACACATCTAAGAAATGTCTGAAGACTTCTTGATTCCAGTTCAACGCTACATTTGGGTTTTCTATTAAGCCAACTAGGTAATGCATTATATAGAATGTTGGACCTGAAGTTAGCCAGCCTCAGAAACTTATTAGGTATGTAATCCTAGGTAAGTCACCTAACCTCTGTTTGTCTCAGTCTCCTTATTTGTAAAATGAGGATAATAATAGCACTTACCTCTCAAGGTTGTTGTTAGGATCAAATGAGATAATAATTGTAAAATGCTTAATACAACGTCTGCTACATAGTTAGCATTACATATATACATATTTGCTATTATTATATCTACAATGTTACAAGAGACTTGAATAATTTGGTTGAGATCTTACCATACATAAAATGAGGAAATAAAGCAAATAGAAATTACAAAACTTAAAAATCTACGGACATTTAATAAACTTAATCTAAAACAATAGACTCAACAGCTCTTTGGGGGCCAAGAGTTTTACCTTTTATGCAGTACCAAGATTAGTGCCAAATGCAAAAAGAGCAAGGTTTAATTATTTAAGAACCCATCAAGCATGGTTAGTAAATATTCATACAACAAGCAAGTGAAAAATCCATCCCAAGTGAACTGGGAAGTCAGCAATCAGAAAAGGGCTATAAATACTCAGGGCTCTTAAAGGCTGGAGTATTTGTCCTAAGGAGAATGAGTTGAAGAGAGCATACTTCAGCAACCCTTCACCACTGGCTAAGCTGTCTCTCGGAATTTCTAGATAAGGCTTCGAATGCAGAGAATGTCAAGTGAACAGCCTGCACAGTATCATTCAGAGCCATCATGGGGGCTGGAGATAAAAAGAGAGGAATAGAGAGCTGGCAGCAATCCCCTAATAGTAAAGATGCCAAACCAAATGGGGAGAGATTGAGAAGTCAAATTGGAAGCTAAAAAAAATGATCCTTGTTTCCTCATTTCTTGCAGCACAATAAGAGACTATATTGTTTGATCCCTGATGGCTCAGAGTGAATGTAAATAGTAATTGCTTGTTTTGACCAGAAAATCTAAGGCTCTTCCCCTCCCAGGCAGATTTTTTAAACTAGGTAAAAGGGGCCATTCTTTGCCTCATTTCTTCCCTAGCCTTAATCACTAAATGCTCATTGTTTCAGTCAGACTGAGACCTGGGAAAGACATTAGCTTAAAAAAGATCAAGATCAGGGCGGCTAGGTGGCACAGTGGATAGAACACTGGCCCTGGAGTCAGGAGTACCTGAGTTCAAACCGACCTCACACATTTAATAATTACCTAGCTGTGTAGCCTTGGGCAAGCCACTTAACCCCATCTGCCTTGCAAAAAAAAAAAGATCAAGATCTCCCACACATCTGGGACCATTCTAGGGGTCCTGATCTATATCTAAATCCAATTCACTTGCAAGTCGTAACACCACCTGCCTAATATTATGGTCCTCTTTGAGAATGAAGGACAAAGAAGAGCACAATAGGATTCCTTCATGTTCAAATACTACAACTTATTAGCCATTCTTTAATTCATAGAATCCCCTTCTTTCCACTTTTTTCTCCCACAAAAAAGCTAATATACACACAGACATATACATATTTATCTATATATACATGTGTAAATATATACCCACACACATTCACATACATATATTAATACATAGCATACTGTCTATTTCAGGGTGGTGATGGACTTTGGTTATACTAAACACACATACAAATGTATGTTTATATTCCTTTTAGTTCTGTTTTCAGGAAACGATTGTCAGATTCTTTCTCTCTTTACTCTCTTAGATCTGGGAAGTTTTGTTATTATTTCTTGAAATGTGGTATTCAACTTTTTGAAAAATTAAAGTTTTCAGGGAATTCAATGATTCTGAAATCATATATCCTTGTCTCTTTTCCAGGTCAGTTAAAGAAAATCAGCTATCCAAATATATATATTCAAGTCTGTTTATATCTGTTTGTATATATGCATTCATTGTACATGTATGTATATAATTGAGGAAATTTCATATTTGTTACAAAATTTTTTTCCCTAAAGGGCTGGGAGATGGGAAAATGTATTTTTGTTAATTTTTTAAAATAGGGAGGTGGAGAAGTACTACAGATATGAGATGTTGCATGCACTTTCAGAGAAGTCACTGTATTATTGTCTTTACTAAATAGTTTAACTTTGCTATAAGAGACTGAGGAAGTAGGAGTTATCTGCAAAAGTTCATAATGTAAAGATACAACACTGTAATAATTTTTTTCAAAAACTAAAAATTATAATGATCTCTACAAGACCTCATGGGAAACATAAATTACTTAAGAAAAATTCATGGTATCACAGCTTCCAAATTTGTTGTCATCATTTACTAGACTTGCCTGTTTCAGATTTTGCTGATAATAACAAGGCAGAGGCAAGTGAAGGTTTATTAGGAATTGGTTGGAAAGGGGAGTAACAAGAATGTTTATTTCAAATTACATTTTGGCAGCTAAGTTTATTAAAAACTTAGTCTCTCTCTAAATGATACCGGCCAGAAGCCAAAATACAAAAAAAGCAGCTTATACTCAGACAAATAAATTGCCAGCTTCCCAATAGAGTCTTCAGACTCTGTTCACAGGCAACAAAAAGAGGATTTCTCCAAAAAAAAAAAAACCAAACCAAAACAAAACAAAACCTGAGGGAGATTAAAAACCCACAGTAGGAACTTTTAAAGCCACCAGGAATGACAATGACCAATGTTGGCATAGCAACACTCAGACTAGAACATCCCAGGGTTCCAAGGGTTTTTAATGCTCTGTCCTGAGATGTCACAGGGAGGACCAGGCAGATTCAGTGCTCTGAACCCCTAAGATTTAAGGGCTTAACCACAGGATATGAAAGTCAGTGAAGGAACTCTGGATCAAGCAGGCCCTATCATACTACTCAAAGGCAAAATAGTAGGTGGATCTTGGTTCTAGAACAAAGGCCCTAAAGAGTCAACCCAGCTGCTTCCTTTGATTTTAGTTTCTAGAAATCTATTATGTTATTGCCAAGATCCTGAGATTTCATACTAAAGAAATAATCCTTCAGTATGTAGAAATAAGGAATTAAGTGCAAATGAACTATAGTAAGCATCACATAAGACCTGGCAGCCTTATACAAAAATGAAAAGAAATTTGGGAAACCAATGTTCCAAAAAGCAAAAAAGTATGAGTTTGCAACTAAGAATAATTTACCTTAAAAAAACTGAGTGTAATCCTAGAGCAGCAAAAATGGATTTTTAACAAAGTGACAGTTTTTCAAGAATTTCCAAAGAAAAGATCAGTGATGAGTAGCAACTTTTTTTTGTTGTTTTTTAGGGGGGGGGGTGCAAGGCAAATGGGGTTAAATGGCTTGCCCAAGGTCACACAGCTAGGTAATTATTATGTGTCTGAGGCCGGATTTGAACTCAGGTACTCCTGACTCCAGGGCCGGTGCTCTATCCACTGAGCCACCTAGCTGCCCCTTATTTTGTTTTTATAATGTTAAGCTTGAAACTCTCCCTTCAACAAGAGACTTCTTTCCTTTTTGTCATCAGAGTGGTATCATCTGCATATCTGAAATTGTGGATATTTTTCCCAGCAATTTTAATTCTTGATTTGGATTCATCCAGTCTGTTTCACATGATATACTCTGCATATGATAAAATAAATATGATGGCAATATACAGCCTTGTCCTACTTTTCCAATCTTAAACCAATAAGGTATTCCATTTTCAGGGTTTTTTTTTAGGTTTTTACAAGGCAAATGGAGTTAAGTGGTTTGCCCAAGGCCACACAGCTAGGTTAATTATTAAATGTCTGTGGCTGCATTTGAACTCAGGTCCTCCTGACTCCAGGGCCGGTGCTCTATTCACTGTGCCACCTAGCCACCCCCATTTTCAGTTTTAACTGTTGCTTCTTGACATGTGTACAGGTTCTTCAGGAGACACTGTCTCTTTAAGGACCTAACCCACATGATAGTTCACATTTTGCCCAAGCTTAGCTTGCAGAATCTTAAACATAAATTTGCTGGCCTGTGAAATGAGTTCAATTGTCAGTAATATGGACATTCTTTGTCTTTGTTCTTCTTTGGATTGGGATAGAAATTTATCTTTTCCAATCCAGTGGTCACAGCTTTGTTTTCCAAATTAGCTGGCATATGGAGTACAGCTCTCTAATGGAATGATCTTTGAGGATTTTAAGTAACTCAATTGGAATTCCATCACTTTCACTAGATACATTGTTAGCAATGTTTCCTAAGGCCCATTTGACTTCATTCTCTAGGATTTATGGCTCCAAATTAGTAACCACTCTGACATGATTATCAGTGATGTTAAGGTCTTTTTTTTTCTGCTATTTTAGTCTTGATCTCTTCTCCTTTTGTTAAGTCACTACCATTTTTGTCTTTTATCATACCCACTTCTACATGAAACATTTCCTTGATATCTCTAAGTTTCTTGAAGAGGTTACTTGTCTTTTCCATTCTATTGATTTTCTTTTCCTTTGCATTGCTCTAGGAAAAACCTTCTTATTCTCTTTCCTTACTTTTCTTTGTAATTCTGCATTCATTTGGGTATACTTCCTCTTTCTCCCTTCCTTTTCTTTCTTTTTTTCATCTATAGTAAGGCCTTATTAGGCAGCCATTTTGCTTTCTTGTTCTTATTTTTCTTTAGAATGTTTTTTGTTGCTGTCTCTGCACAATATTGAAAACTTCTGTCCATATTTTTTTCAAGCACTCTGTCTACTAGATCTAATCCCTTAAATTTTTTCATCATTTCCACCTCATATTCATAAGGGATATTATCAATACAATGAACAAATACATTTTCAAAATACCAATGATTAAACATGTTTCCCTGAGATTTTCTTGTTAGATAGGTGATGAATGTAAGGAGTGGATTCATGCGTAGTCAGACCTCAATTCCCCTTTTAACTTTCATGACTTCAAGCAAATGTGTAATTTTATTAGGCCCCTCATTTTTACTTTTGCTTTGGTAATTATGCATATTTGAGGTTATGCACAAGAGAGAAAATAATGAGAAGCTCCAAGTATACAAGATGGCCCAGCCATGCTATGACCCCACATGGGATTTCCTAGCTTGGACTATTGACTAAGGACTCACCCTAAAGCTTGTGCTTTTCATTGGGGAATAGTGTAACCACAGAGCAGAAAGGGAGATTAGGTTGCCCCTTTCCCTTTTTTTCTGATACTTAGGCTCCTGTCCCTCTCTAGTCTTGCATTTCCTCTCCCCCAAACCAAAGCACATATAATCAGAATTAATGTTTAGTTATAAAGAATTATATACAGAAAAGTCTATTCTCAGCACTCTCTAGCAAAAGAATACAACTTTGGGTAGTTGCCAGGAACCTAATCCCTCATCTCCGGTAGTTTCATTGAATCAACATTTATCTTTCTGACATTTGAAAAGTTTTCTAGCATGTCACACCTGCAAAAGTTGAATATTGACTATACTATTGGACAGTTTAGATTTTGTTTGACTATATTTGTTACAAGGGTTTTTTTCCTCTCTAATTTTAATGCAGGAGTAGGGGAGAATTGAAGAGGATAAGGATACATTAGTGATAATGATGTAAAAAATGAAAGTCAATAAAACATTTTTGAATGCACAAAAGAGAACAAAGGAAGTTCAGAACAAAGCACAGTCAAGCAAGGCAATTTTCAAAGTAATATCTGGAATATATTATATACTTTTAAAGGAACAATTAGTATGAAATAAAGTCTCATAATTTCATATAGCATCATCTTTTTCATGTTCTAATGAACATCAATGTTCTTTGCATTAGGTGAAATTGTTTTGGTTAAAAAGAAAAAATTAAAGGAAATAAGTTGTGTGTTAACCCCTTTGCAAACAAAGACACAAAACTCAGAGGAGATACTATGGATAAGGCTAATATCAAAGTAAGAAACTTAAAAAGTATACCCTTCCTACTCATTAATAAAAAGTAACAAAGTGGGATATGACAATCCTTTTAAGTAATTTTGTTCAATTCAATTCTATAAATGTTTATTAAGCAAGTACAATGTGCCAGATACTGACGTAACCTGAGGATACAAAAATAAAAATAAAAGTCCCTGCCCTCAGGGAACTTACATTTTACTACATGCTGTTAGTCAAGAAACTATATGTTTCTTTATCTTTGAAGAAAATGATGCTCATAATTATGAAAATAGAATTTCTTCAAATTCTATGAGTAAAGACTCTTCAGGTTATTCAGGGGAAAAAAGTCCACTGAGTATTATCTGCCTTAGACTTCTTGTCACAAACTCAAATAATTCCTATAGCTAACTAACTGCATGGTATAGTTTTCCACAGCCTGCTTAATTTTCAAGTATAGCTTTATCTTTGAAGAACAGGCGATAAGTGACCCTTAAAAAAGGAATTCACCTCAGGTCTTTAATTTGTACACGGAATATATTTTCCAGATAAGGGCTGTAGGACATATTCCTACAAGGTCACGCCTGAATTACTCTTGTTAACTATCCAGGGCCATTCATTGTACACATATTTTCCTATCATTGTCATTTAGAAGAGATATATGGCCTACCTTTCCAAAATGATTGCTTGCCAGGATGAAGCCACTTCTTGTGGAAATAACTTTGATTCCAGAATTCTTTTTCAGTGAGGTTACAGAAGAGATTCAGTATGTATGTAGAATTTGTGTGTTTGTTGCCTTTTCAGTCTTTGGACTGCTAAGCATCTTGAGTCTGTTGTTTATTAACTAAGTATAATATAGGATAATGTCATATTCTGAATGAGAATTCTTTGTTATTCATAGTTTGTGAGGGGATGAAAGGCAAAGGTAGATTCTCACTGTGCAAAAAAACAAAACAAAACAAAACATTTTAATTCTCTTCCTGCTCTAATTGACTCATTATCACACTCTACAATAGGTGAAGAAAAAAGAGCTAACCAGAGGCAAAGAGTACTGGACTCAGAGCTAGAAAGATTTGGGTTCAGATCTACCCTAACTAGTTGCCTTATTGGCAGCATAACCATACATAAATCATTTAGCTTCCCTTAGTTTTAGCTTCATCACCTGTAAAAATAAGACAATAATGGCTTTATTTAGTTTGTAGGGTTGTAGGGAGTCTCAAATGAGAAAAAGTACACATAATGAATATTATCATCAAATACACACTTTTCTTGTTCTTTTTCTCTCTCTCATCCTTCTCTTCTGAAACAGTATTGGAAAGTGGAAACTAGAAGTAACTCATTTAGCCCAAAGAGTAGTGTGTATAAGTGCACAGGAACCATATTTATCATAGAGAATGCTTAGGTCAAATATTAAGTTCCATGAACTTTCTCACTTGGCAGTTTGCCCATCAAATAGAAAAATATAGGGAATTTTTGGTTTCCTTAGTTAATACTGTACTTCTTGTTTTTAGAAATGCTGATTTCATCATGAAGAGTGTACAATAAGCATTATTAGACTAATTGCATACTCAGGAGAATTCACTATCAGACTAATTAATTCCATTAAAATGATTCCAATCTCACTTTGCACAGAGCAAAAATTGTTGGTAATGTTCAACTTCTCAGAATTGTCAGATGGCTCTCCACAAAATATTTGAATCTGTTTTTCTCTCCATAAATTTTTTGAAATTTTTCTTTTAAAATTTTATGAAATAGGGTCAGCTAGGTGGTGCAGTATTAGAGCACCAGCCCTGGAGTCAGGAGTACCTGAGTTCAAATCTGACCTCAGACACTTAATAATTACCTAGCTGTGTGGCCTTGGGCAAGCCACTTAACCCCATTGCCTCACAAAAAAATAAAATTTTATGAAATATCACTCTTTATAGTCTCTGTCAATATACACATATAACCTGGGGCTCAGAACCACAGAAATGGTCTCACACAGATGGAACTTGATATTAATGGCTTCCCAATAATCATACTCTAAGATAGGGTTTGCTGTGAGATCATAAGAATCTTACTCATCAAGTCTAGGATTCTCACCCCCCTCTCAACCTTCCCCCAGAAAGAAAAGACTTTCAGTTCTGATGCAGGCACTGAGGCTAACAAAATGCTGAATGTAAGACAGATATTATTTAAGAAAAAAATACAAAGGATTTGCATGTCAGCTCATAAATAATTTTACTTCCCTCTTTGATGGGTCTCTATGTTCTTCGGGAACATTAAATTTATCCTGAAGGACACCTATGCAAGGAGGGGAATCTAGAGTTGTTAGACAGTCAAGCACTCTTCTTTCAAGTATTTCACATTTTTCTTAGGTAAGGAAGGAGGAGGAAGAGAGAAGATCCCTAAAAGGGTCACATATCTGTGCAGGTCTCTAGAGAGCTGATTGCTTGTCTGTGTTTAGTCACCTCTCTATCAAATCTCTCTGCAACAAAAAAAGAAAAGGGGGTGGCTAGGTGGTGTAGTGGATAGAGCACTGGCCTTGGAGTCAAGAGGACCTGAGTTCAAATTTGACCTTAGATACTTAATAATTACCTAGCCATGTGGCCTTGGGCAAGTCACTTAACCCCATTGCTTTGAAGAATCTAAAAAAAAATCTCTCTGCAATGAAATGACTTTAATTGTTCAGAAATTTGAACATTCCTTGGCATTGCCCCTCTTTAGGACTGGGACATAATCTGATATTTTCCAATTCAATGGCTACTATTGAGTTTCCCAAATTTGATGGTATATCGAGTGCAGTATCATCTTTTAGGGTTAGAATTCCAACACCTTCACAAGACTCATTGTTAGTAGTGTTTCTTAAGGTTCACTTGACTTCATCTCCACAACTTATGGGTCCAAATCAGCAACTACTCCTTCATGATTATGAGGATTTTAAGATCTTTCTACAACAGTTCTTTTGTGTATTCTTGTAACCTTCTCTTAATCTCTTCTACTTCTGTTAAATGTCTACCATTTTTGTCTTAGACCATGCCCTTTTTTATATGAAATATTCCCTTGATATCTCTCCTTTTCTTGAAGAGACTTCTTGACCTCCCCTTTCTATTGTTTTATTCTTCTTCTTTGCATTGCTCATTTAAGAAAGCTTTTTTATCTCTCTTTGCTATTCTCTAGAATTCTGCATACAGGTAATATATCTTTCCCTTTTTCCTTTGTCTTTCCCTTTCCTTCTTTCTTCAAGCTATTTGTAAAGTCTCATCAGACAGCCATTTTGCTTTCTTGCTCTTCTTTTTAATTGGAATGCTTTTTTGTTGCTGCCTCTTTATACAAAATTGTAAACTTCTGTTCATATTTCTTCAGGCCCTATATATATATGTTATATAATTCTTGAAATATATTCATTACCTCCATTCCATATATATATATATGTATACATATACATATACATATGTATATGCCATGCCATTTAGGTTGTACCTTTATGGTTTGATGGTTTTCCTTATTTTCTTCCATTTAAGTCTGGATTTTGTAATAAGAAGTTCGTGATTGCTCCAGGTCTTGTTCTAATTAACTGCATAGAACTTCTTCACCTTTGGCTGCGAATTATATAATCAATCTGATTTCTGTATAGTGATGTCCATGTGTAGAGTTCACCTTTTGAATTGTTGAAGGAGTGTTTTTTAATGACCTGTGAGTTATCTTGATAAAACTCAATTGATCTCTGCCATGCTTCATTTTGTACTCCATGGCCAGATTTGCCTTCCTACTTTAGCTTTCCAATATCCAGTGATGATTATGATGTCTTTTTTGGTGTTAATTATAGAAGATGTAAGTCTTCATAAAATTGACCAACTTTTGGCCTCTTTGGCATCAGTGGTTAGATTTATAGCAGTTCTTTTGTGGTGGTATCTCATCAATTTGGGAAAGGCTAAATAAGTTGTGGTAGATGATTGTGATGGAATACCATTATGCTGTAAGAAATGATTAGCAAGATGTTTTCAGAAAAACCTGAGAAAACATGAACTAAAGCAAAGTGAAGTGAACAGAACAGGAGAACAATGCACATGTAACAGCAATATTGTACAATAATCAACTATGCGTGACTTAAGTATTATTAGCTATACAATGATCTAAGACAATTCCAAAGGACTTATGATGAAAACTGAAAGCCATCTCCAGAGAACTGATAGTCTGAATAGAGACTGAAGCACACTTTATTTTTCTTGGCTATTTTCTCTGCATTTTCTTTTGCAACATGGCTAATATGTATATGTTTTACATGACTGCACTTGTATAACGTATATCAAATTGCTTGCCTTATCAAAGGAGGGGAGAAAGTAGAGAAGGAAGAAAATATTTTGAAATAAAAAATTTTTCTTCAAATGTTAAAAATGTTTGTTTACATATAATTGAGAAAAATAAAATAAAATAAATAAATGCTTTCCCTCAGATTTTTTTTTTATCTCTAAAATAAGAGCTTTGGGTCCAGTGACCTCTAGAGCCACTTCTATCTATATAATTCTTGAATTTTGTTCCTCTTAATCATATAAATAGTAATAATAATAATTGTCTTTACCAACTCTATAATAAAGTGTGCAAAGTACTTTATGTATACAACAGTATTTGGGGATTTGCTGGAGCCTATTCAAACCAATAAAAATTGATTAAGTTTTCAGTGTATTTTCACTTCATAAAACAATGTTTTGCAGGGTTACTTTTTTGCTGATATTTTATTTGTTGTCTAAGCTTAAGAAAATTATAGAAGAATTCTAATAATGAATCTTAAACCTTAAAGTGTATCCATTATTCCTTTTATTTTTTTATTTTTTTAGGTTTTTGCAAGGCAAATGGGGTTAAGTGGCTTGCCCAAGGCCACACAGCTAGGTAATTATTAAGTGTCTGAGGCTGGATTTGAACCCAGGTACTCCTGACTCCAGGGTTGGTGCTTTATCCACTGCACTACCTAGCTGCCCAGCATCCTCCTTTATATGGACTTTTTGGGAGTTATTCCAAAGTTAGTTTCTGTGCACAAGCAGACAGGTCAGAGCTAAGCAGGAATTTATTTTTTTAAATAGATTTTTTTTCCAGTTACATGTAAAGATGGTTTTCAACATTCATTTTTCATATGGTTTTGAGATCCAAATTTTTTTCTCCCTCCCTCCTTTTTTCTTCCCCCTCCCCAAGACAGCAAGCAATTTCATACCGATTATACATGTGCAATCTTGTTAAAACATGTTAGATAGTTTTGATTTCTTCATCTAAAAATGGTTCACATCCTTTGTTGTTCATATCCTTTGACCATTTATCAATTGGGGAATGACTTAAATTCTTACAAATTTGACTCAGTTATTATCTAACATTTGAGAAATGTGGCCTTTTTCTGAAAGGCTATAAAATTGTTTCTCAGCTTTCTGTTGTCTTCATGATTTTGCATTAGTTTTGATTGTACAAAAACTGTTAAATTTAATGTAAATTTAATGCTCTCTATCTTTTGTTGGTTCATAAATTCTTCATTTTCCTATAGTTCTGACAGGCAAACTATTCCTTGTTCTCCTAATTTGTTTATGGTATCACCCTTCTTATTTAAATAATGTACCCATTTTTGAGCTTATCTTGGTATATAGGGTGTGAGGTGTTGAAATATGCTCAGTGTCTCCCACACCATTCTCCAATTTCCCCCACATTTTTTCCAAATAGTGAGTTCTTATTTCTGAAGTTGGAGTCCTTGGGTTTATCAAACAACATATTACTATAGTCATTTACTGCTATGTCTTGTGTACCTCATTTATTCCACTCATCTACCACTCTCTTTCTTAGACAGTACCAAATAGTTTTGATTATTTATATTATAGTTTTAGATCTGGTACTGCCAGACCACCTTCCTTTGCATATTTTTTCACTAATTGCTTTGATATTCTTGACCTTTTGAATTTTGTTTTTATTTTCTAGCTCTAGAAAACTTTTTTGTAGTATGGTTGGTAGGGCACTGAATAATAAATTAATTTAGGTTGAATTGTAATTTTTATGATTATCTTGACCTACCCATGAGCAACTGATATTTTCCCGGTTGTTTAGCTCTGACTTTATTTGTATGAAAAGTGTTTTGTAATTATATTCATATAGTTTCTGGGTTAATATTAGAATATATAATAAGGAAGAAAGAATAATAAAGAGAAAAAGATATCATGTGCAACAGACATTTAACTCTAAATTATTTAATCAAGTTATTAAAATAAAATTGGAAATGGACAACAGAAATGATATTGACAAGGATTATAATAATTTTTGCCTAAAAGTTAAAACAATACAAATTAATTACTACAAGAATACCAAAGGTAAGCAAAATTTGTCTTGTTTTCTAAATGGAAAGAATGGTTGTCAAAAGCAACAGTATATTAGAATAAAAACAAATCTGTAAAATCACTGAGAAAAGATAACAGACAATTGGGAGCAGAATTATCTTTTAATGCAGCGAGAAGCAGAGGAAGGTTAAAAACAATCTAAAGAAACCTTGAGAAGACATGCAACTAAGCAAAGTCATCCCAAGGACATTCATGAACGAAAATAGAAAGTAGATTAGAAAGAGAAGAAAAATAAAAGATTTGTAAATGTTTTCCATCAAAGATAGTGGAATCATCACACCTAATTCTAACCTTATAGTCCCTGAGGTACTTACACAGGAAATAGAAGCCTCACTAACAGGGATAACTAATAATAGCCTATATTTATATTGCATTTTACAATTATATACAACTTTTTATAGAAATAAAGGTAGATCTAAATCCTTAGAAAAATAACAATTGATTAAGAATATGTCAAACCAATATATTAAAATTCACAATGCTATCTAAATTAACTTATTTATTCAATGCTACCCAACATAATTTTATAGAATCAGAAAAGACAAGAGAGAAATTTAAAAAATAGGAATGAAGGTACTCCAGTAGTGTGGATCTCAAACTATACTACAAAAGAGTCATTATTTAAAAAAGTTTGATAATAGTTCAAAAATACAGAGAAAAGTCAGTGGAACAGATTAGGTATATGATATATGGAGGCAAATTCATCTAATACTTAAGTATTTACTTCAGTACTTACTAAGATAAAAGCTCACTGTTTGACAAAAACTACTGAGAATTTTAGAAAATATTATGGCAGAAATTAGATTCAGACCCACATTTCCATACTTTATATAAAGATAAGATCCACATGTTTACATGACCAAGATGTTTGGAAAGTACTCTACACTTGTCTCATTTTATCCCACAACAGCCCTGGGAGATGGTTGCTATTATTATCCCCACTTTGCAGAGGAGGAAACTGAGACAGCAAGAGGTTATCTTACTTGCTCAGGGTCTCACAGTTTAGTATGCATCTGAGGAAGGATTCAAATTCAAGTCTTTTGTGTCCAGTACTTATTGGCCTCAAATTCATGACACATGCATAAATATGTAAATAACTTACTACTACTATTAGTTACCCTGGAAAAAATATACAAAATAAATAATATATTAGTATACATTATGATGTGTGTATGTATGTATGTATGTATGTATGTATGCATAATTAAGAAACAAATACAAAACAGATACAAGAAAATCTTGTACAAGGAAATCATAAGCAACATTAATTAACTTGATCAATGATAAGATAATGACCTCTAATTTCATTTTATCAAGGGTCACTGAAAGTGCTGACATCATGGAGGGGGAAGACTCATATTGTTTTTGTCGAGATCTTTAGTATAACTGATAAGATGCTTTTTTAATGTTATTTTATTTTATGTTTTCAATTACATGCAAAGATAGTTTTCAACATTCATCTTTTTATAAACATTTGAGTTCCACATTTTTCTACCCTTCTTTCCCTTCCCTCTCCATAACAGCAAGTCATCTGATATAGGTTATATGCATACAATCATGCTTAATATATTTCAATATTAGTCATGTTGTGAAAGAAGAATCAGAACTAAAGGGGGGAACTATGGGAAGGAAAAAATAACATAAAACAAGTTTTAAAAAGTGAAAATAGTATGTTTTGATCTGCATTCAGACCTGATGATTTTTTCTCTGTATTTAGGTGGTATCTTCCATCATAAATCTTTTAGAATTGTCCTTGACCACTGAACTACTGGGAGGAGCTGAGTGTATTATAGTTAATTATCACACAATGTTGCCTCTATAGTGTACAATATTCTTCTGATTCTCCTCACTTAGTATCAGTTCATGCAAGTCTTTCTAGAAGGCATTTTTTTAAATGGGATGTCTGATATCCAGCTCCACTCCATCCTAAATTGGGAGCTGCTTCCTTCTTTGATTGGACAAGCTAGAGGTGTTTTTTTTTTCAGATCCTGCCTTCTAATTGCCAAATGGTATAAAATCCCAGTTCAAGACTCCATGTTGGGGCATTGGCTCTCTAGCCAAGCCCCACAATGTACAGATACATACTTGGAGAATATTAATAAATGTGTATATTAACCTAAGTTTCTTAAGATCAAATTCTGGAAGGTAACATTTGTCCCTTATTGGGACAAACTCTGAAGATTAACACATATTTAATCTAATTCTTATTTTTAAATCAAACTTAAAGGAAGTCTTCATTAGCAAGGTCCTCACTCAGGACTAAGGAGGTAGTGCAACCTATTTATGTTGTCCTTTCATCTCTTTCTGCCAACCCTAGTCTAGTCCTTTCACTAAATCTCTCAGCCTGGATCTGGAACCACCGCTTTGTCTCTAAATAGTAGATTCTTTCCCAGGTCCTACAAAGATGCCTTCAGGAAAGGGAGATAAAAGGTGGCCAATGTGATTCAATGGGCAAAAGTAGTGGATTTGGAATCAGAGGACTTCAGTTTGAATCCTGACTGCTACTTACTTCTTGGTAATGTCTCTAGATTTGAGTTACTTATCTGTAAAATGAGGGAGCTGGACTAAATTTTCTCCTGTACCCCTAGTAGATGGGGCTGTACCCCTATAGTAGATAGCGTTGTCTAAATTAAAGTTGGGAAGGTTAAGTGGTACAATGAAGAGAGAGCATCAGGCTTGAAGTCAGGAAGATCGGAATTCAAATCTGATCTTAGGCAATTGCTAGCAGTGTGACTCTGAGCAAGTTCCTTCCCATCTGCCAGTTACTCATCTATAAAATGAAGACACACTGGAGAAGGAAATCGCAAAGCACTCCATCATCACTTAGAGTCAGATATTATTAACTGACTGAAACACAAAGCTAAAGTTGGGATAAATATCCTTGTCATTTGTTCTTCATTCTTGAAGAAGACCATGATATCAGGGAGGTGATGTCATGACAAGCAAGTGAATTGGATTTGAGTGGGGGGTGTAGAGCTAAGTCACCAGTATCACTATCTCCTCCGGAGACATTTGAGTTCAGTGACGAGATATGATTGGGGATGATCCTGAAGGTGAGGCAATCAGGTTTAAATGACTTGTGCAAGATAACACAGCTAATGAGTGTCAAGTGTCTGAGGTTGGATTTGAACTCAGATCCTCCAGACTCCAGAGTCAGTAAAAGAGGTATGGGTGAATTAAATATATACAGGGAGGTAATTGCTAAGGGCATTGAGGGCATCATATAGATGAGAATATTAGCAAGAACAAGCAGACTTTCATAAGTGATAATCAACAAAGGATTATGTCTTTACATTTCACAATTGATTGAAAGATTAAGTAAATATAAAATCTCATTTTGTTTCATTACTAAATTCCACAAGGCAAAATATAAGCTCTTTCCATCCAATTTTCCATAGAGCAAGGTCATTCAATATTCCCGGAAAGAGCTAACAACAGAAATGACCCTGTTGAATGCTCCTCTGAAAATAAACATCAGGGGTCTGAAGCCAGAGCAGGAAGGGATTCCTTGTGGATGGGGAAATCCTCCAGATTCCCCTATTGGCAGATGACATTGTGCTTGTTACAATAAGCCTCAGATATTGCAGCTTCTTGGAAGAAATTTGCAAGAAATAAAAGAAATTCGGCCTATTCATCCACATTGGAAAAAACAAATATATGAGAAAAGTCTCTTGCCCATATTTCAATCTGCCTCTTCAAGGACATTTTATAGAGTTTATTCAACAATATGTATATCAGACAATCCATTTAGGCAAAGAAAAATAGTTACATGATAACTTTATTATATATTTAAAAGGAATAGTGAATTGCATAGAACAGATTTTCAGTTTCATGTACAATCATCTTTTTTTCTATTCTATTATGTTATGGAAATGCTTGGTTTTTTTCCTTAAGTTCAAAATAAAATAATTTTTTTAAAAAGACAATAGCACACAACAAGGACAAAGATAGTAAACTGGATTATAAATATTTTATTCTGATCCAAAGTTTGGCAGAGGTCCATCTCTTCAATGAAAACATTTTATCAGTGTCTCTTTCGTGACTTAAAACATGACTGCATCAGAAGAATTAAAAATGTGCATCATTCAGGGGGCAATGGAAGGTAAAGCATGAGCATAGACTGCAACAAATAAGTATCTCCAAAGAACAAGGGTAAGGTATGCCATCAAAGAATTTTATAGACAGAAAAGATGGGTGGGTAATGTGGCAAGAGCAAGAGATGACTGATGAATAGCCAGAGTATTTCACTGAGTGGACACCCAGTGGCAAACTGTTGGGAAGACATGATCAAGAGAGTGTAATTTGATGAACAGTTATGCATGGATTGTGCCTGGCATCTTTATAGGGAACTCCCAAATGATGAATCTAATTGAAGATCTGTTTGAATACTTGAGTATCAGAAGAGGTTGAGCCAGATGATCTTTGAGGTCCTTTCAAGCTCAAATTTCTATGATGCCAGCAATGTTATTTGTCCACAGTTCTACCTCAAGCAAAACAAAGCTTGAGGGTTCAGATAACTAATCCATTTCATAAAAACATATTTTTAATATTTCCAAGTAAAAGGAGTTACTAAGGTGGTTAAAGTCATCTGGGGGTAAAAGTCAATTAGCAAGGAAATTAAAGGTAAGAATCTCCACAGGATCTCAAGAGCTCTTGGTCAAAATCCTACACATTTTCTTATGTTATTTTCTCCAGGTTATAGAGAGCCAATGAATATTTTTGAGCAGAGGAGTGACCCCCTGGTTATAGCTAGGCTAGGAGTCAAGAATGCCTGAGTTCAAATCCAATCTCAGACTGGCTGGCTGTGTGACTTTGAACTAGTCATTTGACCTCTGTTTCTTTTAGTTTCTGCAACTGTAAAATGGCAACAGAAAATGTACCTACTTCCAGAGTTGTTGCAGACATTAAATGAGATAATGTTTGTAAAGCACTCATTGGAAGTTTATCACATGGTATCTATATAAATGCTGCTGCTGTTACTATTAGTATTATTTCTACTACTCATACTACTACTGCTGCTGCAACTGCTACTGTTACTGTGATTGCTACTGGTACTACTACTACTACTACCACTGCTACTCCACTACTGGTACTACTACTGCTGCTGCTGCTGCTGCTGCTACCACTACTGCTGCTGCTGTTTTGACTTGCTTTATGTATATGGCAGACTATGGTATTCTGGCAGCAATGTGATGAACTCAGGGAAGGAGGTCAGATGGAAAGACCTGTAAGGAGGTTTTTGCAATTGTCCTAGAGAGCAATAATGACACACACACAGACAAGGTGGGAGAAGAAAAAGAAAAAAGAAGGCAGTTGATTTTGGGGAAATGGATCAGTATGCTCCAAATTAGATATTGTATCATGGAAAATATCTAATTTGGAGCATACAATAAAATCTTTACATATAAATCAGGATCTTTCTTGGAAAAGTTCTGTTACCTCTAGATACTATACTTAGAGAAATATCTCTGGGGTCTCAGATCCTTAGAGTGGCTCCTGGGCCCCTGGTCTGCCTCCTAGGTTGTTTATCTGCTGAAGCAGATATCAAAGACGGAGGGAAACAGTTGAACTCAGACAAGTCAGCATAAGAGCCTGAGAAAAACAATCATGTAGAAACTGTGCATACTGCTTTGTGACCTTGGGTCTCACCAACCATATGTCCTATTGCAAAATTTATGAGACCTCACAAGTGTGGGGTTAAATTTTTTCCTGCTTCTGCTGTCACCCTGATTATCTTGCTTTGTTCACCCTTTACCCTCCTTTCCCATAATCTGTTCTCCATTTTTCTCTTTTTTAATCCTTTTTGCTCCCCACCCCCAACTTCTCATTAGCACTCGTCTTTATTTTTTCCAGTTTTTTTCCATTCAGCTTCAGCTATTCCTTTTGATCCCTTGAATTGACAGAAGTATAAAACTCTCGTGTTCTAGTGTCCATCTAGTCCAACTCATACTGAAGAAAGAATCTCTACTATAATGGAATCGACAGCTTTGTCCTTTATACCCTGGGCTTGGGCTGGGTGGAGTTTGTTACCTTGCTGAGGAAGTACATTAGGCTCTTGGATTGCTGTGATTATTAGGAAATTTCACCTTATAGCAAGCCTAATTTTCCCTCCTTGAAATATCTACTCATTGCTTTCAGTTCTGCCATTTGAGGACAAACAATATAAATATAAAATTCTTCCACATGAGAGCCCTTTGACTATATGAAAACAGTTATGATTTGCCTCTCGAGTTGTCTCTTATCCAAGTTATATTCTCATTTCTCTCATTTTCAAATGTCTAATTTTCAATTTTGAATTTTATAAAGTAACGTAGAACATAAACTGCCTTGGTTGTCTTGATAAAGTCATAAATCAAAGCACTAAACCTTGGCACCAAATAAAAACATGGCTTGGACATCCATCCTACACCCCCACAGGAGCTTTCCTTTATTTCACCAGTTCAAGGACATGATACTTATATAGTTCCATGAAAACCTCTTGTACTGAAAAATCCAACAAAGATGGCCATTCCAATCTGGTCATTGGAACTATATCTCTGGTTCCATTGCCTGGAAACTGTAACAAATACTTGATGAAAAGACATTGTGTTTATATGAACAAATCAATTAAAATCTTTAAATTGAATACTGCAGTTATGTCACTCAAGTGCATCATCCAAATTTTTCAAAGAAGTCAGAATACTTTTAGGGAGGACTTCATAGTTTGACAGATTTGACTAATCACATTCAAAATTGCCAAATGAGGTTAGACTCTTAAATATAAATATTTGTGTCTCTAAACACAGCTGAATCTTCACACTTGTCCTATTTTCCTTTCTTTCATTATTTTGAAGACTCCCTTTTGGAAAGTTTCAAATGAATTGTCTCCCTTGTCCCATGTTTTTGCACACATAGGACATTCAAACATTGCTATGTCTTCTACCAATCTTTCTGAGATTTTTGCTGGCAGATGTCATCCTAGGCACTTATTTTATTTATATTTAGAATTGTGACCAGGTAGAGAGAGCAGAGAATGTATGAAATCAGCCACATTGGGCTGTCATTCTCCTGTCCCATATCAGCTTAGAAACAAGAAAACAACATATGTTTGTATGCAGAAAAACTTTACACAGGAGCCATCTGTTCTTTTTAGAGCTCAGTAAATCTAGGGATTGAAAAATTACAGCCTCTTGGAACCAAAAGGGACCTAACTACTCTAACCCTTTAGGTTTATAGACTTAGAAACTGATCCTCAGGAAGGTAACTTGTCCAAAGTCTCAAAGGTAGTTAGTGGCAGAGAAAGGTCTAGAACCAGGTTTTTTTTTTAAGGTTTTTGCAAGACAATGGACTTAAGTGTCTTGCCCAAGGTCACACAGCTAAGTAATTATTAAGTGTCTGAGGCCGGATTTTGAACTCAGATACTCCTGACTCCAGGGCCGGTGCTCTATCCACTGTGCCACCTAGCCACCCAGAACCAGGGTTTCTTAACTGTCATTTCACCTTTCCATTACATCACTCTAAATGTGACAATAGACCAAATAATACAGTAAAAGCTTTTTTGAACTTTCATTAGAAAATAGAAAAAAAATAGGGGCAGCCAGGTGGCACTGGGGTGGGTAGGTGGCACAGTGGATAGAGCACCGGCCCTGGAGTCAGGAGTACCTGAGTTCAAATCCGGCCTCAGACACTTAATAATTTCCTAGCTGTGTGGCCTTGGGCAAGCCACTTAACCCCATTGCCTTGCAAATAAAGCAAAAAAAAAAAAAACCTAAAAAAAGAAAAAAAATAGAAAAAAATCTATTCCTTCTCTAGGTAAAACATTTAAAAGCAAAAAAAAAAAAAGAAATCTCATCTCTTTAAACCATAGATTTGGAGGTAGGAGGGACCTTAGAAGTCTCCTAATTCAAACCCCTCATTTTATACACGAAGAAACTGAGGTTTAGAGATGTTAAGAGACTTGGTCAAAATCATACAGGCAATAAGTAGTATGACACAGACAAGGTCTTGATTTAAAATCCATCATCTTTTCCATTTTGCCTTTTTAATTTTCCTTCATTTAACAGAGAAGGCTGTATGTGGGGTGTGGGGGGGTGGGGACTGGTATGGAATGACAAACTTTGAAAATCTGATCTAAGAAAAGTACTTGGGACATTTGTCTCACATATTGAACTGAATAAATCATCTAGCAAATCATAGAATATAAAGTCCTTGAAGTCAGAGACTGTTATTTTTTTGTCTTTCTGTCCCCAGAAAAAAAGCACTGTACCTGGAACATTTGCTACTCTCAAGTTTTTTTTTTTTTTCAGCTGTATTCAACTCTTCATGACTCCATTTGGGGTTTTCATGAAGTGATTCACTATGTTCTGCTCCAGTTCATTTTTCAGATAATAAACTGAGGCAAAAAAGGATCTAGTGACTTGCCCCGGATCACACAACTAGTAAGAGTCTGGGGTCAGATTTGAATACACAAAGATGAATTTTCCAGGCTCAGTGCTCTATCCATTATGCCATCCAGCTATCTGGGATCTGGTAAGCACTTAATAAACGTTTATTTATTCAAACTCAGAGATAAAAGGAACCTTTGAGATCATTTAGGCCAATTTTAAAAGATTTCCTTTAAAATGATCCATCAAAATAGTCAACCAGTCTGCCTGAATACCTCTAAGTTAGGGGTTTTTTATTCTATCCCCAAAACCCCCTTTATTTTTGGACAACTTCAATAGTTCAGTTTTTCCTTATATTATTCCCCAAACCCTCTTTAATTTCCAGCTGTTCCTTCTAGCTCTGTCTCATAAGTGTAGTACTAGGGCTTTTCTAAGTGACAGTTCTTTGTGGAGCCTGAAAACAGCTGTCTTATCTCTTAAGTCTTTCCTTTTTTCTGGTAACATCTTCTGTTCCCTCAAATAATCCTTATATGGCAGAATTTCCAGTCCTTTCTCTCACCATCCTGGTCACCTTCCTCTGGATGTCTTCCATTTTGTCAACGTCCTTCCTAAAATGCAGGGCTAGGGATCAACCAGAACCCCTAATTAAATTTGGTTAACCAAGGAAATGAGTTTAGGGATAAAGGGTAGTAAATGTAAAATAAACCATAATTACTGTTTGGATTGAGATAATACTCTGTTTCCAAATATTCTTGCCCTGTATGCTGGGAATGTAATCTAGTTATCTAATTTATAAGTTTAATTAGCTTAGTCAAGGCAAACTGTTGACTCTGAGAGAGCTACAGCAACAATGAGTCAATCCATATGCTAGATGTCACTGGACTATGTAGTTTATAATCAGACTTCCTTTCAATCTTTTAAAAAAATTCCTCAAACTTCTATCCTTGTTTCTGCAATAATGGTAGACTTTCTGTCCCTAGAAAGGCAAAGAGAGGATGATAATTGATGTATAACAATAATAGAATATTAAAATATTCTATACTATCTAGTTTGCTCCCGACAGCAACCTTGTAAGGTAGATGCTGTTATGATTTCTCTTTTACTTTAGAGAAAACTAATATGCCCCAAAATTATTCTTGTCTGGAGTCACACAACTAGTAGACTTTGGAGATGGATTTGAACTCAAGTCTCTCTGGGCTCCAAAATCATCACTCATTTCATGTGACCATTGCTGCCTCATTCACATTGATTTTAGGACCTTAACCTTAATTTGCTAACAACTGGACCTTGATGGACCTTGAAAATGTGAACACTATCTTAACATTAGGTTCTTCCAGTCAGTGTAAATCTGAACATCAGTGGGGCAGAACTCACCTCAAGTGCAAGTTTTTCTCAGAGGCCTTTCTCCATCCCCCCATCCGATTCTAGATCCTGCCTATCTATCAATTTCTCTGACCATGTTGTCTCCACCATAAGAATGAAAACTTCCTGAGGGCAGGAAGGTAAAAAAATAAAATTCTTTTTTGTGACCATTTAGCAGAGTGGATGGCACACAGTAAGTACGTATTAAGTGCTTATTTAATTGACTAATCAATTAGAGGAGCAGCATAGGTGTATTTATTCCAAGTAGGTGGGGAAGGGGAGTAGGCTTTCCACTGTGCAGCTTGCTCCTCTGGTCTCAACACTTTATAATTATTAATTAATTAATTAATTGTTTTGATTAATAAAGGCTAGGAATAGAGACTTCCCTGGGATTTTATTGGGATATTGAATACCCTGGAGAGGAAACTACCAAAGCAGGTGAGTTGAAATTTTGTCTTAGGTAGTTAGTTGCCTAGAGATTAAGTAATTTACTCAGGGTCATACTGTTAATATGTCTCAGAGTCAAGTCAAATAAATGAGCATTTATTAAAAGCTTATAATGTTCCAGGAACTCACTATGTTAAGTGGTAGGCATACCAAAAAAAAAAAAAAGACCAGAAGTGGCCTTGCCTTCAAGAAGCTCAATCTAAGGAAGATTTGAACTTAAATCTTCCTAGTTCTAAGACCAGTTCTCTGTCCATTAAACCCCATAGCCTCTTATAATTATTACTATACATGATAATAAAAATACTTATTACTATATTATTATTAGTGATAATACACTAATATTATTAGAGATAATGGTAATAATAGCTATTATTATTATTCTTATTCTTAATAAGACTTAGAGATCTTATTTCAAGCATCATGAAACCCATTTAATAAATGAAGAAACCAAGCCCCTCCTTTGGTCTTCCTTTCCTGAGATCAAAATGACAAAGGCTTCAACCAACCAAGGAGCATCCTCATCAGACTCAGGGTGACAGGATGACAAAGAACAGAGGCAGTTCCCAGAGCTGAAATTCCTAAGCTCTCAACCCAAGAGATATTCTTTCTCCAATTGTTCTGGAGACAAGGAGGAGATGACAAGGAGCCTAGAATAGTCATGGTGCTTACCTTGCTATTTGTGATAAAGTCAGATTGGAGTGCTGTCAGCATTGCAAGCCATGTACTTTGTTTCAAAGGGTACATTTACTAGAGGTACTAACAGTGGCAGTGAAGATTGTGGGTGGGTCTCACTACATATATCCCTTGGAATGAAGTTGTCATTTGGTTTGGACATTTAAGTCTCCAGGATACCAACTGATGATGATTGCTAAATGATAAATAATAATAATAATAATGATAATTTTGCTGCAAGAGAAGTCTCGATTTGAGGAATTGCATACCATCTAACAAACATTTTCAAAGCATCAGCAATGGGAAATAAATTTGAGCAAGCATGCTCCCTGTTGTCAGCTAACAGTCTAGTGGAATACATTACACATATAGAAATAACCCAAACTTAGCTAGGTGGTGCAATCGACTGGAGTCAGGAAGATCTGAGTTCAAATCAGACTTCAGATACATACTAGCTGTGTGACCCTGAGCAAGCCACTTATCCCTATTTGTCTCAGTTTCCTGATCCATAAAATGAGCTGGAGAGGAAATGGCAAAAAACTCCAGTATATTTGCCAAGAAAATCCCAAATGAGCACATGAAGAGTTGAACTTCACTAACAACTGGACAATAATATAAATGTGCCAATCACCTTTATATATATACATATATATATATATATATATATATATATATATATATATACATATGTATATATACATATGTATATATATATATATAGAGAGAGAGAGAGCTGAGATTTAAAGACAGCTCAGTTGACTCAAACAATAAAATGAATCAATCAACTGACCTACTGTGTGCCAAGCACTATGGTAGCTCTGGTTTTACAAATGCATAAGCGAGATAGTCTCTACCCTCAAGAGGTGGACATTCTATTCAACTGAAACTGGTGAGCAAGTTGAAATTTAATATGAAGTATGAAGTCTTACTCATCAGTTCAAATTATCAACTGTATCAAGAATGTGTCAGAGAATTGCACAATAGAAAGCAATTTATATAATATCAGTTAGTTATTTTTTTTTTAGATTTTTTGCAAGGCATTGGGGTTAAGTGGCTTGCCCAAGGCCTCACAGCTAGGTAATTATTAAGTGTCTGAGACTGGATTTGAACTCAGGTACTCCTGACTCCAGGGTCAGTGCTCTATCCACTGTGCCACCTAGCCACCCCTGATATCCATTAGTTACAATGAATTGCAAACTAAATATGAGTTAGCAGCATGATGTGGCTATTGCAAATAGTCACAGACTACTGTCACAGAAGTTGAATCCTCTCAGAAAAGGAGGTCATGCCCTGGTAGGACCACAGGTACCAGGGACCACCTGTAGAGAATGGTGTCCATTCTTGACTGACACATTTCAGAAGAAGCTTTGATTAGATGAAGCAGGTTGAGAGGAAAGTAACCAGGATGGTGAGTGTATGCAAAACAGTTATCTTTGAATGGAGAAAAGAAATGTATGGGATGGGGCATCAAATAACACAAGCTGTCAAGTCATAATAAATATCTAAAAAAAGAATTCATTAAACACTTTTAAAAGTTCTAGATGTTGTATAAACACTGGCAGTGCAAATATAGGCAAACAAGGCAGTCCTTTCTCTCAAGGAGCTCACACTCTAAAGGGAGATAACACATAAGGGGTATGTGGAGGGGGAACATATCCAGGATGATCTAGACATGAATAGGAAGTGAAGTGAAAACTTAGATCTAGGGAAGAAGAGGTGAAGTTCAACTATCAGAAGCCACGGTGCTAGATAAAACCACTGTAACCAAGATCAAAAGAAATGTAGTAAAATTGGGAAACAATCTTTACATCTAATGATTCTGACAAAGGACTCATTTCTAAAATATACAGAGAACTGAGTCATATTTTAAAAACAAAATGCCATTCCCCAATTGACAAATGGTTAAAGGATATGCAAAGGCAATTTACAGATGAGGAGATCAAAGCAATCCATAGCCATATGAAAAAATGCTCTAAATCATTAATTATTAGAGAAATTCAAATTAAAGCTTCTCTGAGGTACCACCTCACACCTCTCAGATTGGCCAATATGACCAGAAAGGATAATGATCATTGTTGGAAGGGTTGTGGGAAATCTGGTACACTATTACACTGTTGGTGGAGCTGTGAACTCATCCAACCCCTCTGGAGAGCTACTTGGAACTACGCCAAAGGGCAACAAAAATGTGCATACCCTTTGACCCAGCAATTCCACTACTGGGTCTACATCCTGAAGAGATGAGGAAAAAGGGTAAAAACATTACTTGTACAAAAATATTTATAGCAGCCCTGTTTGTGGTGGCAAAGAATTGGAAATCAAGTAAATGTCCTTCAATTGGGGAATGGCTTAGCAAATTGTGGTATATGTATGTCATGGAACACTATTGTTCTATTAGAAACCAGGAGGGACAGGATTTCAGGGAAGCCTGGAGGGATTTGCATGAACTGATGCTGAGTGAGATGAGCAGAACCAGAAAAACACTGTACACCCTAACAGCATCATGGGAGTGATGATCAACCTTGAAGGACTCGCTCACTCCATCAGTGCAACAACTGGGAACAATTTTGGGCTGTCTGCAAAGGAGAATACCATCTGTATCCAGATAAGGAGCTCTGGAATTTAAACAAAGTTCAAGGACTATTCCCTTTAATTTATTAATTATCTATTTATTTGTTTATTTATTTACATATTTATTTATTTGTTTATTCATTCATATTTGTTCATTAATTAATTAATTGATTGATTTTAGATTTTTGCAAGGCAAGCGGGGTTAAGTGGCTTGCTCAAGTCCACACAGCTAGGTAATTATTAAGTGTCTGAGACCGGATTTGAACCCAGGTACTCCTGACTCCAGGGCTGGTGCTTCATTCACTATGCCACCTAGCCGCCCCCATTCCCTTTAATTTAGAAAAAAACAGATATTTTATTGTCTGATCTTGTTACTTCTTAGAATTCTTGTCTCTTCTTTAAGGATATGATTTATCTCTCATCACACTCAATTCAGATCAAGGTACAACATGGAAACAAAGTAAAGACCGACAGATTGCTTTCAGTAGAGGGGGGAAGGGAAGTAAGATTGGGGGGAAATTGTAAATCTCAAATAATATCTTTAATAAAAATAAATTAAAAAGAATAAAAATGTCTGAAAAAAAAGAAGCCACGGTGCTTCCAGAGGAGAGATTCAAGTTTTTGGTGGGGGAAAAAGGTCAAATGGAAGCAACATAAGAGAGCTGACTTGTTTTGATTTATTCCAGAGGACAAAACTGGAACCGCTGTGTAGGAAATGCAGGAGCATATTTCTGCCCAACATAAGGAAAAACTTCTCAAGATTTAAAACTGTCCAAAAGTGAACAGGATTTTATTGGTACATGGAAGCAGGGAGGGGTGAGATAATAGAAGATTACCAGTGTCGAACTAAGGGTGGATAAATCCTTGTCTGGAATTTTGTTGGAAAGTC